>NC_141878.1:10947954-11248333 GCF_056163025.1 Triticum urartu | reverse complement strand
TTCAATGTGCCGCATAAATTGCCATTGGATTCTACCATGCATGTGATGAACAGATAGCTCCTCCCCCGGTAGATGCATCCCTTGTCACCCTTGGACACTCCACCACCGGTGTGTCATCTCATTTTTAAATGGGCACCAGCTTTATGACTGACATGCATCTCGCCCATGCTTTGGCCGTACTATCACCAGTGATCTCAATATGCTTCGCAGCGCACTTGTGCTAGCCAAGACGCTTCTTGGTATTTCTTTTGGCCGTACCATCAAATATGCAGTGATCTCAAGTTTTTTGGTATGTTTTCATAAAATTTCACACGGAGGTAGATCGGGGACCCAAGTGGGGGACTATCTTTGTGCAATCGCCCTGTACTTTCAGTAAAATCCTTCGTGTTTGAACACGAAAGCACCGGGCATTCTATATTAAAGTTTGTCATGCGGGAAACTATCCTTGTGCAGTCGCCCAGTAAATTATGTATAGTCCTTCATGTTTGTACACGAACACACCGGGTATGCAGGATTGAAGTTCATTAAGTGGGGGACTATCTTTGTGCAATCGCCCGGTGCTTCCAGTAAAGTCCTTCGTGTTTGAACACGAAAGCACCGGGCATCCTATATTAAAGTTTGTAATGCGGGAAATTATCCTTGTACAGTTGCCCAGTGGATTATGTAAAGTCCTTCATGTTTGTACATGAACACACCGGGTATACGGGATTAAAGTTCATTAAGTGGGGGACTATTTTTGTGCAATCGCCCGGTGCTTCCGGTAAAGTCCTTCGTGTTTGAACACGAAAGCACCGGGCATCCTATATTAAAGTTTGTCATGCGGGAAACTATCCTTGTGCAGTCGCCCAATAAATTATGTAAAGTCCATCATGTTTGTACACGAACGCACCGGGGATGCGGGATTAAAGTTCATCAAGTGGCTAACTTTACATGAACGCCTAATTAAGCTCAATGAACGTACCGCAGCTAACTTTACACATCCTCATAACATTTCCAAAATTACATATTCACTACTTGGCCACAAAAATGAACCTTCCAACAACAAAAGAACACCTACAACACCAATTTTATCTTTCGAAACAGCACAACAAAAGAAAGCCTATAACATCTTTCGTAACACCAACTTCATCTTCCAACAACAAAATGAACATTCTTATCGAGCACGAAATTCTCTCATGGCCTGAAAGGCCACACTTGGTACACTTTGGGACTTTCCTTTGTGTCTTTGTTAGACCTCCCTTTGAGGGGTATCAGGATGCGATGTGGCCATTACCTCTGCAAATAGAACAAAACTTTGATCTTCCCTTGCTGACATTCTCATAACCTAGCTTTGCTCTTGCGTTCATTGGCCTACTTCAACCCCTCTTGCATGGCACTACATTCATTGAGCTTGATAGAATAGTTGCTCCTGGTATGACAGGCATATCTTGGTCATGCAGTTCAGTTGCGGCCTGATCTTGTAACCCAATAACAATTTCTACACATACGATTTCATGAGTCAAAGACCCTGCATATTTCGGAGTTGTTAACAATAATGCAAAGAAAAATAATTCTAGAAAATATTGTCAGAATGTGCACATCACTCTGATGTGGGTTCAGAAGTACTTGCTTTGCACACAACAAAGAAAGTTTGCTCCAAATAATATCAATTTTCTCCAAAGAATAAACCTTTAGCATAAATAACTAATGTCTCTGAAAAATGTATTACTTTACATGTCAATTATGAAAATTAGTAACCGACAATGCTAAAAAAATTGGACTACAAGTTTGACTGAAAACAAGCAGTTGGTAGCGACTATATATTTGACTGAACACAAACGTCTCGTTGAAGGTTTACTGGGCACAATTAGAAATTTGAATCATGTACTGTTTGCCATCCTCGGCAACCCCATACTATGTACAATTAATATTTATGATCACCGATAAGCGACATATTATGTAACATCATGGGCTCATGCTATACAAATTCGTATGTTGCTGCCGATGGTCTTGAAATCTATCCAACTACTCCGCAATAACAACAATCTGCTCCAAAGAATCAAACTTTTGACAGCAATAATTGATCACTATATCAAATTTCCTTGCTGTAGATGTCAATGCCCATGGTCAATTTCAATTGACAGTGCTGAATTAATCTTCAGACTACTATTTTACTGAACTTTAGATTCTGCGTCGCTAGCAGATTTCTCTCCATCTTGGCTTGAGGACGAAGAAGCGACGTGTAGGAACACTCGCCGCCGTCTTCCTCCTCTGGCGATCTCCGATCTGGGACGCACTCCAAGGGCTATGAACAAAAGCTGTCCACGGACACCGCACGAGAGATTGTAGGCTTTGCCCGATCTGGGTAATTTCTCATGGCCTTCTCCAAAGCACTCTTCCTTCTCGATAATGAGGCACGGTGGTCGGGTATCTTGCCAAGTCGGACCCTACGTATATTTGAGATGTTAACCGCAATTGGAATGAAAACAAAACTTTCTAATATAGTTAAAATGTGCTCATCACTCTGACTTTGATTCATAAGTAGTTGCAGTGTTTTGAATACCGTATGCGTAGATATATGTAACAACCAATGCTCCAAAATAATTAACTGTGTAGCATCAATAGGTATGCTGCTCATAAAAATGTCTTAATTCACATGCTGATGCCAATATTGACAGTATAAATGCCTGTAAAAAAGGCGGCAAAGTCTGACGTAAAATGTCCCTCCACCCCCACACTCGTCGTGCTCCTCCCCTTCCTCTAGGAATGCCAGATCTGGGACGCCCTCATGGACATGGCAAGATTCAGATTTGAGGAATTTGCCAGAGAAGACAAAGAAAGAAACAGAGGATCTTGTGAAACCTGAACAGGAGATCCGTGAATGACTCCCCACTGAGATTCATTGGTGAATCATGAAGAAATCTTGAGATCCAGGTGCAGCAATGGGGAGGACGTGGTTCCGCCGGTCGATGCAGCTGCAGCTGCGTCGAATTTTGAATTGCATCCGGCTTTGGGTGGATGGGGCAGCCTGGTCACGGGGTAGTGGGACGGGCAAGTAGGCGAGTACGCTAGGCGCGAGCGTAGGTAGGACGCCAGATACGATAGGACGTGTATTCACTTTGTATGGCGCTCAGAAAACTGAAATAGCTGAATCCGGGTAGGGCCATGTGGGCCAGGCTAGCGCCAATCCACAAGGTGCAGCGACGGCTCCGATACTGGTTGCGCGCGCAGCCAGTTAGGAAAGGCCTTATTCGGGAAGTAGGAGTACTAGAAGACGCAAGCCTCGATTATTTACTGCGTTTAACCGTTCATGCACACATTACAAAGTCTATAGTAAAACAATGCACATGTTACAAAGTTAAAATGCCATGTCTCTTGAAAAAAAGTTACTACCACTGGAATGTTATGCAATATAACTGCTGATAAAAATTATATAACAACATAAATTAAGAAAAAGGGTTTCCCCGCTTTATATTATAAAGCATCCAACACTGATACAATCGAGAGCAAGTTGGATGCACACCCACTTAGTTTCCTTTTTGAGCTTTCATAAACTTATAGCTCGAGTGCATCCGTTGCATGGAAATCCCTACTCACTCACATTGATATCTATTAATGGGCATCTCCATAGCCCGTTGATTCGCCTAGTTGATGTGAGACTATCTCCTTCTTTTTGTCTTCTCCACAACCACCCTCTATTCCACCTATAGTGTTATGTCCATGACTCACACTCATGTATTGCGTGAATGTTGAAAAAGTTTGAGAACATCAAAAGAAAGAAACAATTGCTTGGCTTGTCATCGGGGTTGTGCATGATTAAATATTTTGTGTGATGAAGATGGAGTATAGCCAGACTATATGATTTTGTAGGGATAAGCTTTCTTTGGCCATGTTATTTTGAGAAGACATAATTATCTTGTTAGTATGCTTGAAGTATTATTGTTTTTATGTAAATATTAAACTTTTGTTTTGAATCACACAGATCTGAACATTCATGCCACAATAAAGAAAATTACATGGATAAATTTGTTAGTTGCATTCCATATGAAAAATTCTGTTTTTATCATTTACCTACTCTAGGACGAGCAGGAATTAAGCTTGGTGATGCTTGATACGTCTGCAACGTATCTATAATTTTTTATTGTTCCATGCTAATATATTATCTGTTTTGGATGTTTTCTATGCATTAACTTGCTATTTTATAATATTTTTGGGACTAACCTATTAACCTATAGCCCAGTGCCAGTTCCTGTCTTTCTTTGTTTTAGAGTTTCACAAAAAAGGAATACCAAACGGAGTCCAAACTGAATGAAACTTTCGCGATGATTTTTCTTGGACTAGAAGACATCCAGAGGACTTGGAGTACACGTCAGGGAAGCCATGAGGTGGCCACAAGGACGGAGAGCGCGCCTAGGGGGTAGGGCGCGCCCTCCAAACTTGTGGGCCCCTTGTGACTCCACCGACCTATTTCTTCCGCCTATATATTTTCAAATATCCTAAAACCTATCAGGAGAGCCATGAAAACACTTTTCCACCGCCACAACCTTCTGTACCCATGAGATCCCATCTAGGGGCCTTTTCCAGTGTCCTGCTGGAGGGGGATTTGATCAGGGAGGGCTTCTACATCAACTCCATTGCCTCTCCGATGAAGCATGAGTAGTTTACCACAGACCTACGGGTCCATAGCTAGTAGCCAGATGGCTTCTTCTCTCTCTTTGATTTTCAATACCATGTTCTCCTCGATGTTCTTTGTGATCTATTCGATGTAATACTCTTTTATGGTGTGTTTGCCGAGATCCGATGAATTGTGGATTTATGATCAGCTTATCTATGAATACTATTTGAATCTTCTCTGAATTCTTATGTGCATGATTTGATATATTTGTAAGTCTCTTTGAACTATCAATTTGGTTTGGCCAACTAGATTGGTTTTTCTTGCAATGGGAGAAGTGCTTAGCTTTGGGTTCAATCTTGCGGTGCTCGATCCTAGTGACAGAAGGGGAACCAACACGTATTGTTACCACCGAGGATAACAAGATGGGGTATTTATCATATTGCTTGAGTCTATCCCACTACATCATGTCATCTTACTTAATGTGTTACTCTGTTCTATGAACTTAATACTCTAGATGCAGGCATGAGTCCGTCGATGTGTGGAGTAATAGTGGTAGATGCAAGCAGGAGTTAGTCTACTTGATAAGGACATGATGCCTATATTCATGATCATTGCCTTAGATATCGTCATAACTTTCCGCTTTTCTATCAATTGCTCGGTAGTAATTTGTTCACCCACTGTAATATTTTCTATCTTGAGAGAAGCCTCTAGTGAAACCTATGGCCCTCGGGGTCTACTTTCCATCATATAAGTTTGAAAGTGCAAGTGGCACTTAAACTAGTTTGGTGTGATGACAATGAGGTTAGTTGAATGATAACCCACAAGTATAGGGGATCGCAACAGTTTTCGAGGGTAGAGTATTCAACCCAAATTTATTGATTCGACACAAGGGGAGCCAAAGAATATTCTCAAGTATTAGCAGCTGAGTTGTCAATTCAACCACACTGGAAACTTAGTATCTGCAGCAAAATGTTTAGTAGCAAAGTAATATGGTAGTGGTGGTAACGGTAACTAAAGTAAAGAAAGCAAAAGCAATATTTTTGGTATTTTGTAGTAATTGTAACAGTAGCAACGAAAAAGTAAATAAGCAAGAACCAATATATGGAAAGCTCGCAGGCATCGGATCAATGATGGATAATTATGCCGCATGCGGTTCATCATGTAACAGTCGTAACCTAGGGTGACATAGAACTAGCTCCAATTCATCAATGTAATGTAGGCATGTATTCTGAATATAGTCATACGTGCTTATGAAAAAGAACTTGCATGACATCTTTTGTCCTACCCTCCCGTGGCAGCGGGGTCCTAATGGAAACTAAGGGATATTAAGGCCTCCTTTTAATAGAGAACCGGAACAAAGCATTAGCACATAGTGAATACATGAACTCCTCAAACTATGGTCATCACCGGGAGTGGTCCCGATTATTGTCACTTCGGGGTTGCCGGATCATAACACATAGTAGGTGACCATAGACTTGCAAGATAGGATCAAGAACACACATATATTCATGAAAACATAATAGGTTTAGATCTGAAATCATGGCACTCGGGCCCTAGTGACAAGCATTAAGCATAGCAAAGTCATAGCAACATCAATCTCAGAAAATAGTGGATACTAGGGATCAAACCCTAACAAAACTAACTCGATTACATGATAAATCTCATCCAACCCATCACCGTCCAGCAAGCCTACGATGGAATTACTCACGCACGGCGGTGAGCATCATGAAATTGGTAATGGAGGATGGTTGATGATGACGACGGCGACGAATCCCCGTCTCCGAAGCCCCGAACGGACTCCAGATCAGCCCTCCCGAGAGGTTATAGGGCTTGGCGGCGGCTCCGTATCATAAAACGCGATGATTTCTTCTTCTTTATTTTTTTCTCCCCGAAAGCAAATATATAGAGTTGGAGTTGGCGTCGGAAAGTCTCCAGGGGGCCCACGAGGTAGGGGGCGCGCCCTAGGAGGGGCGCCCCCACCCTCATGGACAGGGTGTGGGCCCCCTGGTCTTCATCTTTGGCGAGGATTTTTTATTATTTTTTATAAGATATTCCGTGGAGTTTCAGGTCATTCCGAGAACTTTTGCTTTCTGCACATAAAACAACATCATGGCAATTCTGCTGAAAACAGCGTCAGTCCGGGTTAGTTCCATTCAAATCATGCAAGTTAGAGTCCAAAATAAGGGCAAAAGTGTTTGGAAAAGTAGATACGACAAAGACGTATCAACTCCCCCAAGCTTAAACCCTTGCTTGTCCTCAAGCAATTCAGTTGACAAACTGAAAGAGAAAAAGAAAAACTTTTACAAACTCTGTTTGCTCTTGTTGTTGTAAATATGTCAAGTCAGCATTCAAGTTTTCAGCAAAGATCATAACTAACCACATTTGCAATAATTCTCAGGTCTCATGTTTACTCATATCAATAGCATAATCAACTAGCGAGTCATAATAATAAATCTCGGATGACAACACTTTCTCAAAATAATCATAATATGATATAACAAGATGGTATCTCGCTAGCCCTTTCTGAGACCGCAAAACATAAATGCAGAGCACCTTTAAAGATCAAGGACTGACTAGACATTGTAATTCATGGTAAAAGAGATCCAATCATAGTCACACCCAATATAGATTAATAGTGATGAATGCAAATGACGGCTGTGCTCTCCAGCTAGTGCTCTTTAATAAGAGGGTGATGACTCAACATAAAAGTAAATAGATAGGCCCTTCGCGGAGGGAAGCAGGGATTTGTAAAGGTGCTAGAGCTCGGTTTTGAAATAGAGGTAAATAATATTTTGAGCGGTATACTTTTATTGTCAACATAACAACTAAGAGATGGCGATATCTTCCATGTCACACACATTATAGGCGGTTCCCAAACAGAATGGTAAAGTTTATACTCCTCCTCCACCAACAAGCATCAATCCATGGCTTGCTCGAAATAACGAGTGCCTCCAACAAACATCAGGTCCCGGGGGGGTTTTGTTTGCAATTATTTTGATTTAGTTTGCATAAGGCATGGGACTGGGCATCCTGGTGACCAGCCATTTTCTCGTGAATGAGGAGCGGAGTCCACTCCTTTTGAGAATAACCCGCCTAACATGGAAGATAAGGGCAGCCTTGGTTGATACATGAGCTATTCGAGCATACAAAACTGAATGTTTATTTGAAGGTTTAGAGTTTGGCACATATAAATTTACTTGGAACGGCAGGTAGATACCGCATATAGGAAGGTATAGTGGACTCATATGGAATAACTTTGGGGTTTAAGGGATTGGATGCACAAGCAGTATTCCCGCTTAGTACAAGTAAAGGCTAGCAAAAGACTGGGAAGCGACCAACTAGAGAGCGATAACAGCCATGTACATGCATTAAAATTAATAAACATTGGATGCAAGCATGAGTAGGATATAATCCACCATGAACATAAATATCGTGAAGGCTATGTTGATTTGTTTCAACTACATGTGTGAATATGTGCCAAGTCAAGTCACTTAAATCATTCAAAGAAGGATACCACCCCACCATACCACATCATAACTATTTCAATAGCATGTTGGCACGCAAGGTAAACCATTATAACTCATAGCTAATCAAGCATAGCACAAGCAACTATGATCTCTAATTGTCATTGCAAACATGTTTATTCATAATAAGCAGAATTAAGAACGATGAACTCATCATATTTATAAAAACAAAAGAGGTTGAGTTCATACCAGCTGTTCCCATCTCAGTCAGTCCATCATATATCGTTATAATTGCCTTTAACTTGCACGACCGAACGATGTGAATAATAATAAGAGTGTGCGTGCATTGGACTAAATTGGAATCTGCAAGCATCTATTTATATATATAAAAAGAAGTTGATGGGTTAACCAAATAAAAGAGAAATATGCTAGAAAATCCCATAAAAATTAGAAACATCTGACCATCTATTTTATAGATCAAAGATTAATAGCCATTAGATTTAAGTGAAAGAAAATTACCCACCATTGCCATTACACGAATACCTACCTTTTATTTTAAAAAAAAGAGGAAAGAGGAAAAACTGCATGTTATGGTACCCTCCCGTACCCTCAATAGTAAAAGAATATATATCCCAAGGACCTTCCTTCACCAAGAAAAAAAGCAAATATCCCAGGGACCTTCCTTCATCAAGAAAAAAAACAGATCGCCCTGTAAAAGAATTGCAGCCGCCGCCTTCTAATGGCTCGCTCGCCCCGATCGATCCTTCTATCACCTCCGCCGCCATCCTCACATAGCCGTCTCCAACGTTCTCGGCACCTTGCGCCGCTGCCAGTCTTCCCTTGGATCCAAGGTATCTTTCTCAACTATGATCTGCACCTCCCCTACTACGACCATGGTAGTATGACGCCTACCTGATTGATCTATATGCATGGCTCCCCCGTGCACTACATTAGGTCTGATCACCTCGGCCCTAGCTTCAACTACAGCACCGGCTGTGGATCTGTTGTTCTCTACGTCTCCATCCCATCCAATGATCCAATCACGAGTCTCCATCGCATCCAAGGATCCTATCACGATTCACAATAAGAAGGCTAAGCTCCTAGATCCCGTCTGTTGCAAAATTAGGTATGAGGTATTTGATTACAACTATTTTATCTTTAAACAGGAGGGATTTATTGAACTAATAAAAATTAACTGGTAAACATTGGCTGCAATCTAGCTCCAATCTTTTAATTTTTCACCAATTTATCTGTATCTATGCACTTTTTTTGCTGAGATGGCAATCGAGTTAAAAAGGTCTTTGTCTACTATGTTGCGACTCTGTGCTATAACTACACTTGAATTATTGATCAATCTTGCACTACTCCATATGCCCGGTTATGGTTGGATGTGAACTAAATTAAATTATGAACGAAGTCTATGTATAACATTAAATATTTGAAGGATATGAAAACTTACTTCCAGCAGCGCTCTGTTGGTTTTCTTGACAATGCAACTTTGCTTTCCAGATCGATCTGAAATCAATTTCCTCACTCTGTACATTTTTAGATTGATATGAACTCGATTGCTGGGTTCATATTTCACAACCTCGCTTCTCGCGCTCAGGCTGCCCCACCTGAATTTCTCGAGATAGCAGGCGATGCATTCCCAGTCAACCAGCGCAGTCTGAAGGTAAATCTTTATTAAAAAATTCATATTATTTTAACTCAGATGAGTAAATCATGGTACCATTTACTTTGTGGTATATTATCTTTCTGGTATTCTTTCAAACATAAAAAGGAGTTGCAGGTTCCAAGGATAAATCTCAATATCTTTCTCATCTGTAGTTATTCACAAGCAGTTTTTATTTTTGTGAAGGTATATGCAGTTCAGTATCCGTTCTCTCCATTGACACATGTGTGAGGTAAATCATGGTATGTGTATACTTGGTGGTGTAGTGAGCTTTCGGTGTTCTTTCAATCAGAAAAAAGGGATAGATGCACGTTCTAAACAGAAACTGCCATATGGGTCTGATCTATAGTTACTTACAGGAAGTTTTCTTATTTTGCTTTTGTAGTACAGTTTCTCTAATGTCCATTATGTCGATTTCCATAGGTGCAAAGATCACTCAAAATATCATCTGCAGTATTTCCTTATATGCATACCGTCACATCTTTTTTTTTTCTTGTAGTAATGCCTATGAAAAGTTCTCAAAGAAATTAGAGCAAGTTTGTGAACTTTCTGTATTGTGGTAAAGGCATCTTGAGTCGTTGAGATTTTTTTTCTAGAGCCAACCACATAGATCTGACAAAAAAATCAGAAGGTAAAGGCTTAGCTTTATTTGTTATCATGCTTCAGTTACGAGGTTATCATGCACATTCTGTACCAACTGCTTGACAGAAAGTAATATATATGTTTGTAGGAACTGTATTATTATTCTAGCTGCTCTTGCATTCAATGATTAGCTTTTCTCTTGCCTATTTTGCAGGAAAGGTCATGATCTCCATAAAATTTTAGATCTATATTCTATATGAAGCCGAGCATATGTTTTTAGTAGCAATCTATCAATTAAATAGTATGTAGCTGTCTCATGCTTTACATGGCTATGGTTTCTTTTATATGCATAGTCCTTCCGTAAGTCTGTAAGTGCCTTTATCTGATAAATGTAGTGGGTGATGATTAGCTATGATACATTAGTTCATGATACATCATCGCTAAATGCTAATAGTTCTGAGATAAATTATTGTGCTATATATATATATATATATATATATATATATATATATATATATATATATATATATGAGCTGTTTTACGGTGATTGGGTTAGTACTCGGAGTACTTAGCAGTACTTACATGTCTGATCACGTCTGATTTTTATTAGCCGTCAGATCTTGCGGGGAATTTTAATTGATTAAATTTAATATGTTAATTGCGATAAGGGCATAATGGTCCAGGGGGAAATAGGACCAGATCCATGTCTACTCGATCCAGTTCAAAATCCTCCTCCGATCTATTCGTCGCCGCTCGCCACTCCTGACCTTCTCCGTCCTCGACCCGCCCGGCGAGAGGAATAAATTCATCGTCCTCGTCCTCCACCCAACCAACCCCAGCCCCCCACGCCGTCACCGAAGAAGAAGAAGGCCGGATCTGCGCCGGCTGAATCGGCGGCGACCGCGGCGGGCGATCCCATCTCTTCGCGCGTACCATCCTTAAGGTATGAATTCGGCTTGGCGTTCTGCTCGTTCTCTTGGCCGTTGCGCCCCTCCACCATGCATGCAGTACAACCTCAACCCCACAAGATCCGGGTACGGACTAGAACAACGAATGGAAAGCTTCATCATGGCATAGTTTCTCTTGAGCTAATCGCATCATGTTTGTTTAAGTAAGATGTTGAGGGCATTGCTTACTTCCTTGACGTTTGAGATGAGATATACTAAAGGACGATGAGATACTGGTTCCATAGTTCACTTAATTTAGTTTATTAAAGTCATCATCACTTTAGGTTTGCATAGCGCATGAAATATAGTTTAAAGGAAGATGAGATACTACTTGTTGGACGTTGATGATTGGTTTCCCTCACATGTCAAACGAGGAAAGTCTTTTCCATGCACTTGTCTTTGCCTATGAGCTATTTTACACCTGCAACATTGATAAACAGAAAGATGTTGATGATTGGTTTCCCTCACATGTCATATGCAGGAAGACATGGCGTATGCAAGTGATGAGAGTATGTTCGAGTATCTAAATGTTGTCAGCAAGATGTTTGATAGTGAGGCTGAAGGCTATGAATTCTACAACAAATATGCTCTTGAAAAAGGTTTTAGTGTGAGGAAAAGCTACGTTGAGTGGGATGGATCCAACAAATACATAATTTTAAGGAAAATTGTGTGTAGTCGTCAAGGGTTTCGCGAAGAGAAGCACATGAAAAGAAAGATGGAAGATAGAAAGAGGAGGCCACGAAGTTTAACTCGTGTTGGGTGTAATGCTAAATTGGTCATTACGAGACAGGAGGAAACCGGTCGGTGGTTTGTCAAGGATTTCATCGATGATCACAGCCATCCTCTAGCCCCACGGGATCTTTCTTGTCTGCTGCGTTCGCACAGACGAATTAGCGATGAGCAGAAATCGGACATTGCAGACATGGAAAAATGTGGGATCCGCAAATACCGTATTATGGATATTTTGTGCTTTCAATACGGTGGATTTGATAAGGTTGGATGCATAAAGAGGGACATTTATAATTTCTGCCATGCTAATAAGCAGGAGACAATCAGTGCCGGTGATGCTAAAACGGTGATCATGCACATGATGGCGAGGCGAGAGCGAGATGTGGATTTTTTCTTCAAGTACTTGGTAGACGAGCATGGCCATCTGAAGGGATTGTTCAGTGCTGATAGTCAATCGCGACTTGACTACGAGGCTTTCGGAGACGTCATTGTTTTCGATAGCACATACATAACCAACAAATACAATCTGCCATTCGTGCCGTTTGTCGGGTTGAATCACCACCGCAGCACTGTTATATTTGGCTGTGGTATAATTTCTCATGAAACAAGCCAGGCATATGAATGGATGTTGCGGACCTTTTCTGATTGCATGGCACAGAAGTATCCGATATCTGTGATCACAGATGGGGACCTTGCAATGCAGAGAGCAATAAGAGTGGTCTGGCCAGACTCAAACCATAGACTATGTATATGGCACATTCAGCAGAACATTGTACGCCATCTGCATGATGACGACGTAAAGGAGGAATTCAGATCTTTCATTTATGATACTTCTTCCATTGAAGAGCATGAGATAAAATGGATACAATTCTTACAACGGAATAAAGTAACCAGTGAGGAGTCTTGGCTGCATCAGATGTATCAGATGAGAAAGTTGTGGTGTGCTCCATATCTTGAGGGGCGTTGTTTCCTAGGATTGAGCAGCAATCATAGGAGTGAGAGCTTGAAGTCTGTGCTACATACGCATCTTGAGGGTAAGATGTCGTTGTTTGAAATGCTAGAGCACTATGAGCGTTGCCTTGCGTCGCGACGGATTAACGAAGCTCTCCATGACGTCGAAGCCTTGCAGTCCGTTCCATTTACAGAGGAAAATGCTTCGCCGCTTGAGAAACACGCCGCAACAGTTTTCACACCTAGTGTCTTTAAGATGGTCTTATGGAGCATCGATGCTGTCAGCAAATGTCAGATCAGAGAGATACTAGATGGATCAGAAGATTCCACTTATGTTGTGTCCAAGCAGGAAAGAATGGATAAAAAGTTTGGAGTGCGCATTGAAGAGCAAGGAGGTCTTTTGCACAGGGTGAGTTGTTCTTGCCGTAAGCTGGAATGCGCAGGCACACCATGTTCCCACATTTTTTACATATTGGGGATTTTAAAACAAACAATTCTGCCCGGTTGTTGCGTTCCCACTAGGTGGACTATGAATGCAAAATGTGCATACGCACCTACCAGAAAAAACCAGATGTATGACTATTCGGTAAGCCTGCAGAGGTACCGCGAGTTGCGGAATTGTAGTCACGCTGCAAGTTTCCAGGCATGCCACTCTGATGAGGACTATCACCGTCTAAAGATGCTTTTGCAAGCACAACATCATGGCAAGCAATCAAGTTTTGAACAAGCTGACAACAAGGAGTCAACTAATGCTCAACATAACAGCATTAGGTTTGGCCCGTTGATGCCGCACTCGCAGAAAGTTGATAAGGTTCTGGATCCCGTGCATGTGCCAGGACGAGGTGCACCGAAGAAAAGGCTGCAGGCAAAGACAAAGAAGTTAAGATCACAGAATATCTGTGGCTATTGCAAGAAACCAGGTCACAATCGACGTAAATGCGCTAAATTGCTAGAGGTACGAAATATGTTCATTATTTTTTTTGCATGTGTTTTACTCATAATTGATGTCCATGTGATTTATTGTATTCTTCTGTGTAGGATCTCGAGGCTGAACTGTGATATCTACATACAGCATGAACCGACGATGAGCCAGAGAAAGCCGTGTGCCATTCAGCTTTGTGTGACGTGGTCTTTACATTCTATTTCATCGTGACAGTAATTTAGTGAAGTGCGGTTGTACTGCCATGTTACTGTATTAGTTCGACATCTTTCGTTTCCATTTTCTGTGTGTATCATTTGATGTCCAACTTTAAGAATGATGATGTATTTCGACAAGTTGGGCACTATGATTCTTCACCCTTACTATGGTTGTCATGCATATTCATAATCATCATGCATATTCTTCATTTACAGAGCAATAATGACTGACGTATTTTTTAAATAAGCGGGGCCCACTGGGTGTGCTTGGAAATCTTTGAAAAACCTCCATGCATGTTCATCTTCGCTGCATGCAAATCGGGCGGCAGCCGTTGTGCCAGTAGCTGTCAAGGCCTTGATGAATCACTATTCACATGCAGGTCCCCGACTCTTGCATGCAGGTCCCAAATTTTCTTGTACATGGTCACCCACATGTGCCAAACATGTGCATGAAAGAAAATTTTGAAAAAATATATTTTACAATGCCCCCTTGAGGCATAGACCGATGTTTTCAACAGTCAGTCTAGAGGGCATTATAAATTCAAAAAAATTCAAAAAAATACAAAAACTTGGAAACCTAGTTTTGTTTGTTGAAGAGATCATGTGTGCCAAAACTGAGGTGATTTGGAGGTGGTCGAAAAAATGCCTGCATTCCCGGAGGGACCATTTGGTACTTAAGCCAGTTTTTGAAAAAACGTGAATTTTTCCACCACCTCCAAATCACCCAAATTTTCTTGTACATGGTCACCCACATGTGCCAAACATGTGTATGCAAGAAAATTTTGAAAAAAATTATTTTACAATGCCCCCTTGAGGCATAAACCGATGTTTTCAGCAGTCAGTCTAGAGGGCATTATAAATTCAAAAAAATTCAAAAAAATACAAAAACTTGGAAACCTAGTTTTGTTTGTGGAAGAGATCATGTGTGCCAAAACTGAGGTGATTTGGAGGTGGTCGAAAAAATGCACATTTCTGATATTTTCACAGGTTACAAAATATATTATTGGACAGAATATAGACAGCAGCACACAACAACAACACATTCATCGAATACAATAGAAGATAGCTCTCCGAATACAATTCATCATATTAGTCTCCGAATTCAAAAGACCGAACAAAGATAGAACATTACAAGTCTCGAGACCGCGAGTAGCGAGTTTGTCTTCACATTACAAGTCGATATCGATCATCTAAACTACCATCACATAGAAGAGAGTTGCGGTCATCACGATGAGCATCATCGCGATGAAACTGGTCTTCATCCGGTTCGTCCAACGCTCCCTCCTCTCTCCCGCTAGATAGCGGGTGTATCTAGATTCCGCCTCTGCCCTAGTGGTGTACCCTTTGTAACTGTTACCGCTGAAACGGTGAACCTGTCTCCGACACTCCTCCCAGTCGTCGTAGACTCCGGGAACCTTACCCTTGTACACGACATACGACGGCATCTCTATGCACAAGCCAAACAACAGACAATACATAAGCAATACATAAGTATGGAACAAAAGGATCAGAAGAGAAAAGCAAGACATTAATAGCACAATTCATGGTCCTAGTAATAAATAGCATCGATTACATCTAAGTTGAATGACTGTCCAAACCAAAGAGACATACAATTCATTAAAGTTTAATTACAACATGAGCCAATCAATGTTTCAGAACTACACATAGCATCACTACTTTCGACTCAACTCATGGGACCGGAGCGTGGATGAAGCCGCCGTCTGTCCTGATGGTCATGAAATCGCGGGCGTTGTCAGCCTGCATTTGTAGTGTTGTGTCTATCTCACTACACAGAACACGGAATGTTAGAAAAAATAAAGAACGATCGATGGATGCATTTTTTTGCTGTTTTGGCTGATGTTGTTTTGGTGCTGTTTTGGTGTCATTTTGGATGGCTGCAGTGACTTTTTGGTGCCATTTTTGATCTCTTAATATGGTTGCAGTGAGAGCAAAATATGGCTGTTATTTTTTTGTTTTGTTTCAGAAACAGGACAAACCAAAGGGCCCACGTCTCCCCTCAGATTTTTCGAGGGCCAAAGGGCGGGATGTTTGAGTTTTCGAGGCAACTCCCCACGTCTCCCCTCCACTGGCAACTCTCCACGACTCCCCTCCACTAGCAACTCCCCACGACGCAAGGAACTCCCCTCCTATTCCTTTGCCGCTCCATCTGCCTCCCTCTGCCTCTCTCCTTATTCCATTGCCGCTCCATCTTCCTCCCTCTGCCTCCCTCTGCCTCCACCATCAAGCAACTCCCCTCTGCCTCCACCATCGCTGGCTAGGAGGGCAATGGCGGAGGAATCGTGGAGCAACTCCCCTCCGTCTGTCAAGAGAATGGCGGAGGCATCGTGGAGCAACTCCCCTCTGTCTGCCAAGCATCACCAAGGTGAGGCGTCTGGCAAGGAGCCGCTGGTGGTCGACGACGACGTTCCGGTCCCCGGGCAGAAGCAGGACTACACCGTGCCGCTCATGGTTGATATCCACCTGAAGAAGGAGAAGCTGGATGTCGTATGCACCAGCAATCCAGACGAAGCCGACAAGAGGATCCGCGAGATCAGGAGGAGGCTCAGCGGCATGCTTTCTCGGTCGATCGGTGTTGATGTCGAGTATACGAGGGAAGACGAACCTCCGCAAATGGCTGCAGTTCTACAGTTATGCGTGGAGGATCTCGTCCTGGTATACCACATCACCGCGGCAACCAAATGGTAAAAACATCCAGTTTTGAAGTTTCTAAAGTTCTGACGTTTCTGTCTAATTAGTAGTTTCTGAAGTTTCTGAAGTAGACGCAATAGTTCTGTAGTTCTAAAGTAGATGCAATACTAGTTCTGAAGTTCTGAAGGTTCTGTCTAATTAGTAGTTTCTGTAGTTTCTGAAGTTTCTGAAGTAGATGCAATAGTTCTGAAGTTCTGAAGTAGATGCAATACTAGTTCTGAAGTTCTGAAGTTTTTGTCTAATTAGTAGTTTATGAAGTTTCTCAAGTAGATGCAATAGTTCTGAAGTTTTTGAAGTTTCTCAAGTAGATGCAATAGTTCTGAAGTTCTGAAGTAGATGCTATACTAGTTCTAAATTTCTGGAGTAGATGCAATACTAGTTCTGAAGTTTCTGTCTAATTAGTAGTTTCTGAAGTTTTTGAAGTAGATGAATTTGATGCACCAGATTAATTTGATGCAGGCCCAAGGAACTCCGCCCGCTCCTGCAGGAGAAGAAGCTGTACACCTTTGTTGGCTTCTCCATTGGAGGTGACAAGGAGAAGCTGAAATTGTCTGGTTTGGAGATCAACCCCGACAAGTACGTCGACATGCAGCGCAAATGGAGAGTTCCAAACAATGGAAAGAAGTGGCAGGCTTTGGCTGAGTCACTACAAGAAATATGTCAACTTATGACCACCACTATTGGTCATTGAAAGGTCACAAATTTCCATTTATGACCTTTTTGTGACCAAAAACATAAGGTCAAAAGCTGGGCGTCGTAAACTGACTATAGCGACCTTTCTTCTGGAATGGTCACAAACGTTTATGACCAAAATAAGTCCACTGTGGCGTTTTGGTCACTAGCAACCTCCCCAGGCCACGTAGGCATCCAGCGTGGCAAGCTGATGTGGCACAAGATTCAGCCCGGTCCAATTCGATTTTCTACATGGGCCTAGCCCAACAATTCGGCCTATTTGTGTTTTTTTCTGTGTGTCAATTTTTGGTTGGGTTCATGGGCCAAGTCCAATATTGCAACTTTTTTATTGTTGGGTTGTGGCCTTTTTGTCTAAACGAATTTAGTTTTTCTTTTTTCCCAAAAGAAGGGTCCACTAGTCAGATGGGTCCCAGTTGTCAGGTTCTATTAAAGTGGGACCCTTTTGGTAGCATCATATTATTCAGATTACAATTTGACAATTTGACAGAAATAAATAACCAAGTTTAAATAAGAACAGACAGAAAACACAAGTAATATTTCAAATAACAACAGCGAGAATCAATCACAGTCATACAAATATACTGGGCTCCTTCTTTCATGACACAGTTACAACACAGATACAAATACAATCAGTCACACAGATATAGGGACAATCACAATGAGAATTGACAATCAGCACAAACTGGGCTCCAGTCAGATGAAACTGTATGCATGACTAACTACGCGACCATAGTCGACTAGGCTACCTTCGCTACACTAGGACAACAATAGAACTATCATCATGCCTTCGGCCGTCGCCCTGTTACATGAATCAGAAGAGAAGAATCAAAACACTGGAGCCAATATATTATGAACAGAACATTCAAAAAAAGGACAAGTTCTTTAGAAAGATAACACAAATTCAGCTAATACAATGATTTTTGTCCCCAGATAGTTAAGACGATATACTGATTCATACAAGGATGCTGCCAGTGCATAACCGACCCACTCGCTGCAATAGAAAAGATGAAACTTGCATATTATTCCAAGTCCCATTTTCAACTTGAGTACACACAAATATGTAACCAGGATTCAATGAAAATGATGCTTATAATCTTAATGGTGCACTAAGCAGACTAACGGAAATATATATGGGAGGTATTCAGAAACATGTTTAATGGAAATATCCAGCTTGGAGATATTCAGAAGCATGATACTCCTAATCATGTACTTATGCTGAGAATATTTATGCTTTCATGTTCAGAATATATACTCTACTCAGCTTTACTAAGAAATATTGTTAAATCTTGACAAGTTAAATCTTGTTCGGTCTTGTTAAATACTCCAAGCAAATAATCCTACTGCGACTGCATCTTGAGTATAGTTACTCCAAGCAACTCTCTCGGACGAGTACTAACTAGAAAGAGCACCATGGGGACGGGGAGGGTTGGATGGAAATCGCACCAGGATGAGGTCGAAGATGAACTAGGAGGTACCGAAGAGGAACACGAACAGGGACAGCAGGAACAGCATGAACTCCAGCCCTCTTCGACCAACCTTTGCACAAGCACAACCACACGCATGTCTCATGATTCAGTAGTCAGCGCGTACACCAAACTGTTGACTGTGGATTTCAGAAATGTGTGCGTGCGTACCGTGAAGACGGCGATCCGTGAAGCTGATCGTGACGTTGATGCAGGGCACGGCGATGGCGCCAAGCCGCGATGCCGCCGCCGAGGACGACGAGGGAGAGGACCAGGACCCCTGCTCGCAGTCGGTGGTGGCGACCAGGAACATACAAAGAGTACAAGAACAAACAAAGCTCATGGTTACACTTAATTCACATTTTCTAACTCTCTTTTTACATGTATAAGATGCTAGAAATAATATATAGAGTTTTCAAAAAATAATCAGCATACTTGCATTTTGCAGTGCTACTGTGTGCACTGGACAATGATCATTTATGGACTTAATTCAAAACACTTGTAACATAACAGAAACAAAAAAATGCACCAATAATTTTTTAGAAGGTAACTGAACTTCTGTGCACACATTTAGATAGAAACAAACACTTGATCAACAAGCTGTTGTAATAGTGTATATATACATGCTAACAACATGAATGTTGCATCAGGCCATGCTCAACTACTCCAAACCATTACATAATCAACACTCCTAGCAGCTAATTATATAAGGGCACTGCTCATAATGAAGAGCAAAGTATTTTTATGGGGAGGAAAGGCTCCCAGCTTCACCACCCCCAGGATATGCATTCAAACAAGAATTGATTAGTGAAGAAAAAAGAGAGCGGCTCCCCTGCTTTTTGCTGGAACTGCGGTAGCCTAGCTTAGCTTCAAACAAGAGTAACGACTTTGTAAGACATGTATGTCTGCCATACAAGGTGACGCAAGAAAATAGAGCACTTTACTCATAGCATGCAGAGTATCATTATTAAGTTCATAGGGTTTATAGTGCTTGGACTTATTAGAGTGGTAGCATATCATCATATACATCCGTATGTTGTAGCCCATTTGAAATGTCTAGAAAGACTTATATTTAGGAATGGAGAGAGTAGAATGTAGCATGCGATAAAACCAAAGGATTAGCCAACAATAAAAGAAGGCACTTAATTAGTTCATTACATTTAGTTAAAACTGCTTCTATGAAGCGCAGGACTAAACCATTTAGTTAACAAAGCAAGAAGTGCCAAGGAGCATAGTATAGTACTGCACTAAAAGCACCAAGAATCTTCTGGACCAACAACAGAAGCAACCAAGAAGCACTCATTTCTCAATTCATAGGGCTAAAAATATATTTATCAGAATGGCACTGAAATCAACCTCTTTATCTATCATCACAAGGTCAGTATGCTTGATAGGCCCATTATGAGTTGCCCTACGGTAATGCCGCAGATGAGACAGAGGACGCACACATTGCTGTAGACATTAGCAAGACAGGAACCAACAAAATGGTGCTTGCCATCTGCAAGGAGAAAGCAGAATACCAAAAAGGTTAGGAAAACAATATAGAATGATAAAACAAAGAAGAGATGCACCCACTCATTAGAGAAGTGGCATACCCAAAAAATGTGAAGCACAAATGGCCACCAAGAAAGCATATTGTTGTATACATTGACAAGATAGGAACCAACAAAATGCAACAGACTAAAACCAAACTTTATACAGCAGGGAATGATTTACAATAACCAAAAGATTTTGCACAACAAGCAGTAAATAGGTAGTAGATATTAACACCCATGACATAGGACCAGCATAAAAAAACAGCGTCGGTGTAGAACATGCATATAATAAGTGAATAGCTTCCTATCTAGTATAACAGGAGTAATACAGAAGAAGTAAACCAAGTCACCGATCGAACAACCAATGAACAAACATGATGGAAAGCGTGCATTGATTGCGGGCACAGTGTCGCTACTAGTACCACGTCCGTACTCGATCGGTACTTGCATATAAGAGCAGCATATATAGATGAATCATGAAAGAAATAGTCTATCTACTCTCGATGGACACACTGCACAAGTCCATATACTTTAGGCATGTTATATATTGCGACTACACTTGGAATTCTATAACATAAATCCTAGTCATTCTCAAGGCGCAGGACAAAATGCAACACACATGCTAGAGTAAAATCACACAGAGCAAAGCAACAGCCTTAAACAAACATCATCAGCGATAGTGCAGCAGATGCTAACTTTAGATGCTGCTCGGGTGTGGCCGTCGTCCTCCAGGGAGACGGCGCGGACGTTGGAGGGGTCGTCCAGGAGCATCTTGGCCACCAGGTAGCCCGCCACCAACCACGTCTGGAACTTGCGCGACTGCTTCCCGATGTACCGCCCCGTCTTTCCGTCGTAGTACTTGGGGAAGTCGTCCTTGGCCAGACGCCTCTCCATCAGCTCCACCGCGTTGTGGGCGATGTGGCGCCGCCCCAGCTTCACGCTCACCGCCACCAGGAGCCACAGCAGCACTGCACAGTTTGCGCGCGCCATGGAAACAGGACAGCAGAGGGTAAGCTCATTGCCATATAGAAATGTAGTACATATATGGAAATAAGAGCATACAATGCATGGGCACAGATCCAAGGAGCTACTAATACTGAATGAACATAGATGCAGCGATAAACGGCAGCAACATGCATCAAACAACTGAAGCTGTTCACTATAAGATCATCTATATGAGCTAAACTACCAATTTCCTATCCTATGAAGGTTATTTGATTTCAGGACATTCATATATACACCATGGACAGGTATAAAACCAAACAGAAAAGTAAAATACCACCACACAACACAAGTGTGCCCTCAAGTCCAGAAACAGTAAGTAGACTAACCACAGGTATAAAGCAGAACAGCAAAGTGAATACTAACTATCCTGCAAAAAGAAATAAAACGTGAATACTAACGACTAACGCATGTGTGTCCTTAAGTCCAAAACCAGTAACCACGAAGGGGGAAAGGTAAAACAAATTCATGTGTTTTAGGGGGGCATGATAGCAGGGTGTCATAATCAGATTCCTGGAAATACTAATACTGTACACATCCCTTTTCTGAAGATAAATACCTAAAAAAACACCATAATCAGATACTATGCTACATTCAAACACAATATGATTGCCACACAAGTAGAGTAAGAGCTACTGTGTCAAGACTAGAATCTCAAACATAACACAGTTATACAGTATCACACATAAATTTTGGACTAGAATCTCATGCGTTTGTACATATCCATGACTGAACTTGATTAGAAAGAAGTGTGGAATGGTGGGACCTGTGGGATCTTGACGCACTTGCCCTGGCCGTCCAACTGCCGGCCATGGTAGAGGCACTCCAGCTTGCCATCGACGCAGCCTCTCCTCCATCCTCACCTGCACACGACAAAGAAAAGCGGGAGTAAGCACCGCGGCTTCGACCAAATGGTCCACAGATCGCGGCAGGTTGGTGCGACGGGAGTTGTCGTACCTTGTAGGAGGTCTCGATGCGGAGCATGACGTAGAAGCCGAGGCCGCCGCCGATGATGGTGCCAGCCATGATCCGCACATACGCCCACCGTCGCGACCCGGGCGGCGCCATTGCTCATACGCCAACGCCGTCTATGCCCGTAGAGGTGGATGAGGTGCCCGGATCGACGGAGATGGGGTGTCCAGAGCAGAGGAAGGGGAAGGGGAGGGGGTCAGGAGGACGACGACTTGGGAAGCGGCGGAAGCGGTGGAAGTGTACTGCGTAGCAACGGCTGACGGAGGGGATTGGTAGAGCGGACAAAGAGGAACTGCTTGATCTAGATGGGGACAAGGTGCAGTGTGCAGAGGAGCTGCTCGATGCAGAGGATCTCACGGGAGGAGGGGCTATGCGCCACCCTGATCCCGGATCCGGTGGCCTCTAGCCTCGCCGTCACCATAGCTGGTGGCTGCTCTGGCTGGCGCCATGGGTGGTGGCTGGGTCAGAGATCGGGGAGAGGGAGAGAGGGAGATGGCGATGGAGGTGGCGGCGGCAGGGGAGCGAGGACGGCATGGCGGATTGGTGGTGGAGGCCGTGGTGCTGGGGGGTGGTGAGGCAGCGGGGCGGGAAGGTCGGGGAGGGGAGGAGGAGAGGGGAGGCGACGGGGTTTGCCATGGGAGGGAGCGGGGAGGGGAGGCGTGCGCGGACGGAGAAGAGAGCGAGGGGAGAAAGAATGGAGGCGGGGGGGTGGATGGAAAATGTCCACGAGGACTAGGGTTTTGCCTTAGGTGGGCTTGCGGTGAGGACTGCCGTTGGATCCGCGAGCATCCAACGGTGTCCATCCATGATCCGCGTGAAACACCCACAAACCAATTAAAATGCAGCACACGGCTACGATGTCATGACCATCTAAATTGGTCGTAATTGACTAAAAAATTGGTCTAGCTGATTAAAAATTCATTTTTCATTTCTCAAGTGCCCAAAATGAGTTTTTTGTGAGGGACCTACAATATATTTGTTGTAAAATTGGACAAAATCAACTTTTTAAAATATTAGAACATATATAATGTATAATTGACTAAATATTTGGATGTCAAAAGTTTTGATTCACCTCTCGTGAAAAAGACAAATTTCTGCTGATCCGGTTGGAAACGGGTCAAATTTGAACTGCAGCTGCCTTATAGTTTGTTCTTTATTTTTTTCAAAAATAAGTTTTAGGTACATAAGTATCTATTTAATTAGAGAAACACCAATAGTTTTTTAAGATTCAACCACTAGCTAGGAACGGTCATGCCCGCAGTTTTGACAACATTTTGAGACGGGCATGAAAAATTCAAAAAAAATCAAAAAAATTGGAAAACCATTGCATTGTGTCATTATATGTGACCAAGTTACCAAAAAAATAATAAACTTGTAATACAACAATTCTTTTAAAAAAAGTGTTCTCAGAAAAGAGCTATCATGTGTGAATGTGCATGGCTTTCAAGCCAAATGATCAATCCTATGGCCACATTCATGGCATGGTTTGTTCAAATGATCTCATATTGTGCACAAGGGTGCATCTTGGAATGGCAAACAATGTTGCTTAAGGAAAATTTCATTTTCTTTGGACGAAAAAATCATTTTTCATTTTTCGAGTACCCAAAATGAATTTTTTTGTGAAGGACCTACCATATATTTGTTGCAATATTGGACCAAATCATTTTTCTAAAATACTAGGCCATATTTAATGAACAATTGACCAACTGATTGGGTGTAAAAAGTTTTGATCCACCTGTCATGAAAAAAACAAATTTTCGCCGATTTAGCTGGAAGCGAGTCAAATTTGAACTGTAGCTGCCTTCTAGTTTGCTCTTTATTTTTTCCAAAAATCATTTCTAGGTACATAAGTATCTATTTTATCAGAGAAACACCAAAAAAAATTCCAAGATTCAACCACTAGCTAGGAACGGTCAAGCCCGCTGTTTTGACCGCATTTTGAAACGGGCATAAAAAATTCAAAAAAAATCAAAAAATTGGGAAACCTTCGCATTGTGTCATTATATGTGGCCAAGTTCCCAGGAAAAATAACAAACTTGTAATACGGCAATTATGTTAAAAAAGTGTTCTCAGAAACGAGCTATCACATGTGGAGATCAATGGCTTTCAAGCCAAATGATCAATCTTATGGCCACATCCATGGCACAGTTTGTTCAAATGATCTCATATTGTGCACAAGGGTGCATATTGGAATGGCAAGCAATGTTGCCTAAGGAAGTTTTCATTTTCGTTGGACGAAAAAACCATTTTCCATTTTTCGAGTGCCCGAAAGGAGGTTTTTTTGTGAAGGAACTACCAAATAATTGTTGCAAAATTGGACCAAATCATTTTTATAAAATACTAGGCCATATTTAATGAACAATTGACAAAATGTTTGGGTGTAAAAAGTTTTGATCCACCTCTGGTGAAAAAGACAAACTTCCGCCGATTCAGCTGGAAGCGGGTCAAATTTGAACTGTAGCTGGCTCGTAGTTTGCTCTTTATTTTTTCCAAAAATCATTTCTAGGTACATAAGTATCTATTTTATCAGAGAAACACCAAAAAAATTCCAAGATTCAACCACTAGCTAGGAACGGTCAAGCCCGCCGTTTTGACCGCATTTTGAAAAGGGCATAAAAAATTCAAAAACAATCAAAAAATTGGGAAACCTTCGCATTGTGTCATTATATGTGGCCAAGTTCACAGGAAAAATAACAAACTTGTAATACGGCAATTATTTTAAAAAAGTGTTCTCAGAAACGAGCTATCATGTGTGGAGATCAATGGCTTTCAAGCCAAATGATCAATCTTATGGCCACATCCATGGCATAGTTCGTTCAGATGATCTCATATTGTGCACAAGGGTGCATATTGGAATGGCAAGCAATGTTGCCTAAGGAAGTTTTCGTTTTCGTTGGACGAAAAAACCATTTTCCATTTTTCGAGTGCTCGAAAGGAGGTTTTTTTGTGAAGGAACTACCAAATAATTGTTGCAAAATTGGACCAAATCATTTTTATAAAATACTAGGCCATATTTAATGCACAATTGACAAAATGGTTGGGTGTAAAAAGTTTTGATCCACCTCTGGTGAAAAAGACAAACTTCCGCCGATTCAGCTGGAAGCGGGTCAAATTTGAACTGTAGCTGCCTCGTAGTTTGCTCTTTGTTTTTTCCAAAAATCATTTCTAGGTACATAAGTATCTATTTTATCAGAGAAACACCAAAAAAATTCCAAGATTCAACCACTAGCTAGGAACGGTCATTCCCGTCGTTTTGACCGCATTTTGAAACGGGCATAAAAAAATCAAAAAAAATCAAAAAATTGGGAAACCTTCGCATTGTGTAATCATATGTGGCCAAGTTCCTAGGAAAAATAACAAACTTGTAATAGGGCAATTATTTTTAAAAAGTGTTCTCAGAAACGAGCTATCATGTATGGAGATCAATGGCTTTCAAGCCAAATGATCAATCTTATGGCCACATCTATGGCATAGTTTGTTCAAATGATTTCATATTGTGCAAAAGGGTGCATATTGGAATGGCAAACAATGTTGCCTAAGGAAGTTTTCATTTTCGTTGGACGAAAAAACCATTTTCCATTTTTCGAGTGCCCGAAAGGAGGTTTTTTGTGAAGGAACTACCAAATAATTGTTGCAAAATTAGACCAAATCATTTTTATAAAATACTAGGACATATTTAATGCACAATTGACAAAATGGTTGGGTGTAAAATTTTTTGATCCACCTCTCGTGAAAAAGACAAATTTCTGCTGATTCAGTTGGAAGCCGGTCAAATTTGAACTGCAAATGCCTCATAGTTTGCTATTTATTTTTTCCAAAAATCATTTCTAGTTACATAAGGATCTATTTAATCATAAATACATGGTTTGGTGGCGATACGTTGAGGTTTGGGCGGTGGCCGAGGGCCCCAACTCTAGAGCGCGTAAACTCGCATGCCCGTCGCGTGGTCACCGCGTGACCGTAATGTTGCCATGTGTTCTGGGCAGCCTAGGCATGTCTAGTGGGTTGGGCACTCCCCAGGTTGGTGCTAGGAAGAAAATTACAACATAAGATTCTCACGAGGAGACCGATTGATGCTCAAACATGAATTAGCAGCCAAGTGTTTGATTAGCGGTACGGGAAATGCACATGGCCAATGGGCGTGAGTTTTGGCTGAGGATGATCATCTACTAAGGAGAATGTCTTCACAAATTTTTAGCTCAAAAGGAGGATCCTAGGTGGTACTTGCTTTGCAAAGTACCACGCTGGACAAAAATATGAATGTTGAAGCTGGGCTCAAAATAATGAATGGAGTGAGCTGAAATTTTGTGGAGGATGGTTATTTGGGCATAGGAAAGCATTGTAGAAAATTGATTCCATTTGGACATGCCAAAGTAGTACTTCCTTCACAATGCTCTTCTATGGACAGAAACTTGGGAAAACTAGTGAGAGAGATTGGATGAATGAAATGAGCTCAAAATTGGTGTAGGAAAGTTACTTAGGTATGGTCATGCGCTGGTAAATTTCCAGATCATTTCGGTAAGCCTAGCTAGTACTTACTTCACAAAGCTTCTCTCGAGGTAGAAACGTTGGAAATTTCCTGAGAAAGATTTACTAGGAAAATTGAGCTGAATATTGCCATGTGGCAATGATTTGGATATGGAAGAGCGCCCGAAAAGTTTGAGGGTAATAGGAGGGGTCTATATAACACTTGCTTTGCAACGTGCCAATTTGGCCATAAAATATAAATTGAACCTGGGCTCACATAGATGATTTGACTGAGCTGCAATTTTGAGGAAGGTGATAATTTGGGCATATGAAGAAACTGTATAAATTTCATGTCATTTAGAGATATAAAAAGGTACTTCCTTCACAATGCTTCTAGGTGGACAAAAACTTTGGAAATTTGCCGAGGTAGATTTGCTAGGCAAAGGGAGCTGAATTTTGTCATGCGGTAATGATTTGGATAGGAAAGAGTGCCCAAAAATTCCGAGGGCAATCAAGAATATATAAATAGCACTTCCTTCATAAAGTGTTGTTGTGAACAGAATAGGAAAATGAATATTGTTGAATTAGTTTTGAACTAGGCAAGGAAGGATTTTTACATATTTGATGAAGATATGCCCCAAAGAATTTATGAGATTTTTTTGGGAATTTTGGGAATGATAGAAATATAGGTTGCTTCACAACCTAGGGCAAAAACTGCCACATGGACATGACACATAGGCAAAACTGATGAGATGGCGCCTAGTCATCACAACCCACCACAATCTACAAGGCTATGACCATCTATATTGGTCATTAACAACTAGAAATAAGGCAGCGGACTAGCACTGTTTGCTTTGTGACCATTTCGTGTAAGGAAATTACGACCTTTTTGACCAAAATGGTCGCAATGGTTTAGGGTTTGGAGCCCCCTGAACAGCTTTTGACCAATTGGTCTAAAATGGTCATAAATTTATGACCAATTCTTCGAGGGTCACTGACAGAAGGTCATAAGTTGACATATTTCTTGTAGTGAGTTTGCAGCCAGCCTCATCCACCCATCGCACAAGGAAATGAAGCAGAAGATCAACAAGAAATTGGACCACAAACTATGGGGGGACAGCCCACTGCCAAACAACCTCATCGAGTATGCAACGAAAGATGCGTATGTCACCTACGAGGCATGGAAGAAAATCAAAATCGTCAAAGAAGGTTTGAAGCAATGGCAAGAGGCGGAGGATCATTGGGATGACCCCTACTACTGGGGATATTGAGTTGTTTGTGGTATTATGTGTCTCAGTTTGCAGTTATGTGGTTGAACAAGTTTTCTTTTGTAATGCTGAACAAGTTTGCTTTTGTTATGTTGAACAAGTTTGCTTTTGTAATGATGAACAAGTTTGCTTTTGTTATGTAGTTATGTGATTGTTATGATGCTGGTGCAGAACACTTATGGTTGTGATGTGATGCAAAATCCTTCAAGTTTTGGTGATCATTTAGTTCAAGTTTTGGTCAGATCATACAGAATGTTGTCTAGAAGTTTTTGTGATCATTTAGTAGTTTTTTTATACAGAAGCCTTTCACTATAGCCGTCTGATCCTAGCAAAGACATGCATGACACGTAACTACTCCCACAAAACCTGCAGAAGTGCAATAACTAAAAAAGCTGAAGTTCTCAGCATGAAGAATCACACAACACAGCACCTACATTATGATGATACACTATCAACTGCAGACCTGAATGCATCCAATTCGGCCTTTCCCAAGCAGTGATGGTAACTGAAAGTATAACAACTAAAAACGCTGCTCTACTGTATGTGTCCAATAGTGCCATCATAACAGAACTTTGAAAAGTCCTATATTATACAGTAGCAAGCATCACAAGTTTCAGATGGTTTTCTAGCAAGTATTTTCCAGAAAAGTGGATTGGTGGCACAAAATTGCTACACTCAGTCGATCTACCTAGCATTATCAGCATGGATACCATTGAGACGTGAACAGAAACTGGGGTACCTGCGCTATCCTGCGGTGGTTGAGGAGATGGATCCGGCCGATCCCGTTCGGGGGCCACGGGGGCGGCGGGGGTGGAGTCGCCGACGGCGTGCAGGCGCGGCGGACAGAGGGGGACGAGTGGGGGATCTGGGGATGGAGGGAGGGAGGCCACAATGCGAGGGGAATAGGTGGAGTGGGGGGAGGGTTCTAATGGCCTACTTCGGATGGGCCTAATTCAGATGGGCCTAATTCGGATGGGCCGTCTCGTTGTCTGCGCCTGAGGCATGCATGCATGGGAATGGCGGCGACGTGGGTTTGCATGCGTGGGTGGCGGACGTGAACTTTATATATCCGAACTATGTTATGATTTCTACCCGAAAACAAGCTCCCGTGCGACGCACGCCTCTCGCGTGATACGCGATTCCGATGCGACTGCGTGCCAAATCTCGACACGGCATGGCTGATCTTCCGACCAGGTTCGATCCGCCGGCGAGGGCGCCGCCTGGAGCTCGTCGGCGTCGATGGGGTGGTGGTGGACGCGCGAATCTGGCCCGAGGACGTTGGGTTCACGATGGGCCGAATGGTGGAATTCCCGTGCCATTTGGCACGTATCTATCACGGTGGCTGACCGGTGGGGCGACCCCATGGCGGTTCCCGAGGTGAGTAATGGCGACGGGGGTGGTGGGGGGGAGGGGGAGAGGTTATTAGGCCGACGCATCGGCTCTCCGCCACTTCCTCCACCACTCCCTCCCTCTCAGATCTCATCCAAAACAACCGCTGCGACGCGACGCTCCCAGAGCTAGGGTATGATGACGACGCGCGAGCAGCAGATGTGGGCTCTCGCCGCCGGCGACGAAGTTCTGATGGGGAGGCTTCAGGAACTCAACGTCTGGTTCCCGACGGCGAAGGCCCTCAACGACGCATCGGAAATGGTGAGAGACAAGCTCAGGGGAGAAGAAATCCTCCGCTGCTTCCCCAACTACGAGCGCCAGCCAGTGATGGGGGTGCTCCTCTGGGCGATGCTGGAGGCGGAGTCTCTGGATCCAGAGCAGAGGGAGAAGTGGAAGGTGTTCCGCTCCCTCCGCTACCGCCTGATCCAGCCGCGGGCGCCGCCGCCGGCGCAGCCAAAGGCGCCACCGCAGGCGGTGGTGATGGGGATTCCGTCACCTGGATCCAGATGGCTCCCAATCGAAATGGAGGAGGACAAAGTGCTGGTTGTGACTCCAAGACGCAGGGCCAGGACGCCAGCGACTCCAACCACGCTTCCCCGCCGCTCCCCTCGCTTCCGGAGGCGCTCGCCTCGCCTCCTTGCCCTCTCCCGCCGCCAGTAGGACGCTCGCCGGCTGGTAGCCATTTCTGGTTAATGGCCTGTGTTGGCCTTTTGGTGGGTTGTTTTTCATGTTGGTTGTGGGTTATGTTCCGTTCTGTAATGTCTAGTACTTTGTTATGATTTCTACCCGTCTATTTGATATGTCGTTGGTTAACTGGAAATTGTTTTTCGACATTGTATGGTTTTGTAGGTTATAATGATTATGCACACGTGTAGATGAAAGGCACGAAAAAAAAGTTTCAACAAAGACAACATAAATGATTTTTTACAAGTTTTATAGATGGAAACTTCTTTAGATGCAATGCCATCTCACAAACAACTCAGAAACAACTGTATGATTGGTCATAAAACACATGCATTGTTGTTCAAAGAACTGTCTCATGAATAAATTGTACCATAATTGCGAACATAGTGTGAAACTGGAAAAAAAATGTTTGTTTGCAACAAAATAATCCTGGTTTGAAGCTTAAACTGGTCTTGTAGTCCTAGGTGCTAGTACTTTATTACAAGTTTTAGAGTGGTTGGGCTTTTTTAGAATTGTTTTCGACTCTGAAAACAATTCAGTCTACTCCATATGGTCTTCTGCACTGCCAAAATCCAGTGACCTCTTGCGTTGCGTCGTTGGAGATTGCGTCGGGCTTGGCGATGACCCATGTGCTTCAATCTTTTTTCTCTTTAACATCAATGTAACCATACAACTGAAGTTGTTCTTGGTCTTTCTCCGCCAACTCTGTAGCAAGACCCTCCATTTCTTGGATTCTCACTTCCTGTAGAAAACCATAGGAATTGTATTAGGAAGAAATCAAAAAAGACGTAGCCATAAACTAGATGCATGTAACATTTAAAATTGAAACCTCTGGATCAATGTCATCCTCGGGAAAACAACCCGTAGTTCTATTGTACACAATGTACAGGTGACATGTCTTGCTGCCATTCAGATCAGAAAGCATTTTTTCTACATCATCTGGTCCTACAATCAAGAACATTCCTTCTGGCAGCTTCCACGCGGACCCGGCTAAGAAGTAGTACAGTTCTGCTCCCATTTTGCAACCAAAAGAATCTCTTATTTCACTCATAATGAGATCGTAGGTCACTTTGGCGGGTTCAAAAATTCTTACTTCTGCCGGGTGTTCATCAAAGTATGCTCTCGGGACATGTGACATCTCATCATCCCTACTAACAAAAAATTCCATGACCAGCACCTAGTATCTCACATCAGAGTTAATACATTCAATGAGTAAAGGGGCAAACGTAATTTTGTATGTGCATAGCAACATTGCGGTGTTGTTACCTGCTTTTGTGGAATGTATCCTTCATGTGGAGTGACTAGGGATTGTGCCATCTCAAACCTTCTCACCTTGTTATGTGGAATGTATCGTTCATGTGGTGTGACTGGGGACTCTGCCATCACAGGTTTCTTATCCTGCGTATGAAACGTCGACAGTGGGTTTACACAGAAGTTTTGAAAGGTCATACCATATCTTGGGTATGCATAATTGCGAGGTACTTACAAGGGGAGAATTGACGATATGTTGTTGGGGTGGACTGATGTGGCATTGAACGGGTGACTCTATCACAATGTCTCGAGTGAATGGCGACTGTGCCGTCTCATGATGCTTAGCCTACATATAATCGCCGACATAAGGTTGCCACAAATTGAAGATGTTTATATCATAGAATACATAGGTCCTTAATATATAGAATCGGTGCAAGATACTTACAGGGAGAGAATAATTGAAGACATGTTGTCAGGGTGGCTGTGAGATCGCACGGTCTTCTAACATATGTCCTTCCAAGCGGACCTTCTCCAGCATGGCCTTATAATCCATGTCCGACCGCTCCTGTAGCAGCTTACTGTCCATATCCGCACGTGCCTGCAACACATAGGCATCCATCCTGACTCGCTCTGTCTGTATAATACTTTCCACAAGCTTCCGGTCCTTCTGCAACGTTTGATGCATTTCCTTGTAGCCTAAGACAAACTTTTTTTCCATGTACTCACAGTCCCTCTTATACTTTTCTTCAATCTCAAGACGCATCTTCGCCATCTTACGGGAAAACTCCTCACGCTCCTCCTTTATCATCCTGTCCACGTATGAACGTTCTTTTTTCAGTTTCTTATCTACCTCAGCGCGATCCTTTTGCACCTTCAAGTCGATCTCCTGACGTGCTTCATGCAAAGACTTGTCGTACTCCGCACGGTTGTTATGCGCCTCTGAGACCATGGTCCCTACAGCAACACATATACCCATAATATGAAAACTGTATCCACACCCTCATCCAACTAATTCGAAACAATACGACCGTGAAAAAATATTCATAATCAGTTCGTACGATCAACTACTACAAACTATCAATCAAAAAGCTCTTGCATGACATCCTATACTCGAATCACACCAGAACTACTCAACTATGGAAAAAGCTGGATTTTCTAATCTCTTCGGAAATTACTTGTTGGTCGAATCAATGGAAAAAATAATCAGCACTGCAATCGAAGACGAGAGAAGCCGTGGAGGAGACCTTTTTAATCCGGCGTCAGCGTGGTCGCTTGAGAAGCGATGGCGCGATCCCGGCGATGGCTATGTGAGGAGAAACAAGGTAGATGGGGGTGGTTAGGATAGGGTAGATATGCGGTAGAATGGGAAGGTATATATCCGTGATTGTAGGGTTAATTAGTTATTTTGAAGTAATGCGCTTCGATGCAAATTTTTTTAACGAGCTCGATCTTTTCGGGGCTTCCAAAACATGTGCACTGACCGTGGGTCGAACCACATATCACACAAGCCCGAGCCATCGCCGTGCCCGTGCCAACCCGCCGCCCACCATTCTAACTTATTGTTCTCTAAAAAAGGAAGAGCAATAAATTCATTCCAAGAATTTTCCAGAAATAATTGTCAACCCATTTTTGTTGGTAGTTACGAGATATGTTTGGCGCAATTAGTGGCTAACTGGGTTCTTTTTTTTACGAATAGTGGCAACTTGGTTTGATACATGCCAAACGTTATGTTCAGATTAGTTGCATTATTTCGTTCATTTTTTACCAAAAAAATCTATACAAAGTGTTAATTGGACAATGTGAACAATGTGGCACGAAGGTTGTCGGCCCAGCCAGTGGATGGAACCGATGGTACATGTACACGCAAGTACGATCAGCGCATTTCGGGTCCCTGTACATGTACATGTAAACCAACCCAACATCGATCCGGTTCAGTGGATGGATGCATGCTCTATGTGGCACGAAGTATGTCGGCCGAGCCAGTCGATGGACCAGATCGCTGCTACAGGAGGGAATCCATTGTAGACCAACGCTCCATCAATGTCCGGTGTGTGTGCTACGTCCCCCGTAAGACAAACATAGTTCCGTCAACCCTAAAACCCTTAAACCCTAAACCCTGATAACCCTAACCCCCCCACTAAACCGTAAAAACATTCAAATTTTTGCCCCACATGGAAACCATTATGCATGCATTCTCTATGGGGTCATGGGATGCCATGAAAAAAGTTTGGGATTATACACGCAAGTATGATCTCTGACACGCGCATTTCCGGCCTAGCATGTCAACACCCTGAAAGCACTAGCTGGGTTCCTCACCTGTATGAAACCAACCAAACATCGATCCGGTCCAGTGGATGGATGCATGCTCTATGTGGCACGAAGTTTGTCGGCCGAGCCAGTCAACGGACCGGATCGATGCTACCGGAGGGAATCCATTGTAGACCAACGCTCCATCAATGTCCGGTGTGTCTGCTACGTCCACCGTAAGACAAACATAGTTCCGTCAACCCTAAAACCCTTAAACCCTAAACCCTGATAACCCTAAACCCCCACCCCCCACTAAACCGTAAAAACATTCAAATTTTTGCCCCACATGGAAACCATTATGCATGCATTCTCTATGGGGTCATGGGATGCCATGAAAAAAGTTTGGGATTATACACGCAAGTACGATCTCTGACACGCGCATTTCCGGCCTAGCATGTCAACACCCCGAAAGCACTAGCTGGTTTCCTCACCTATATGAAACCAACCCAACATTGATCCGGTCTAGTGGATGGATGCATGCTCTATGTGGCACGAAGTTTGTCGGCCGAGCCATTCAACGGATCGGATCGATGCTACCGGAGGGAATCCATTGTAGACCAACGCTCCACCAATGTCCGGTGTGTGTGCTACGTCCACCGTAAGACAAACATAGTTCCGTCAACCCTAAAACCCTTAAACCCTAAACCCTGATAACCCTAAACCCCCCCACTAAACCGTAAAAACATTCAAAATTTTGCCCAACATGGAAACCATTATGCATTCATTCTCTATGTGGTCATGGGATGCCATTAAGAAAGTTTGGGATCATTAGTACATATACATGCAAGTACGTTCTCTGACACGCGCATTTTCGGGCTTGCATGTAAACACTCAACCTTAAACCCTGATAACCCTAACCCCTGATAACCCTAAACACTGAACCCCTAAACCCCTAAACCCTAATAACCCTAAACCCCTAAACCCTAAACCCCACATCGAGTTCACACGATTTTCTTATTTCTTTATATCATTTATCCAAATCTCACATAATTCACGCGGCCCACCCCTCCCTAAATCCCGCGATTACAGCTCCGCATTCTAGCCACCCGGGCCGTCCGCACCTCCCACGACCGCTTCAAGATCAGATCGGAGACGCCGGTCGCCCACGGAATACAGGAGTCGGCGGCCACCACTCGCCGCCCACCGCCAATATGATCTGAGGGCTCGGACGTCAGTGTTCTTCTCGCCGCCTCCTCCTCGCGTGAACGCGCCGTTTTTCCTTTGCGCCGTCGACCGCACTGTACCGGCACTTATAGTTTCCAACGCACTAACCGCCGCCATCTACTTGGTAATTATCACGGTATGTTACTTAGTGTGGTAATTACATGATATGCATGCTTAGTTAGTGTAGTAGTTCATATGATATGCATGTGGTAGTACTGTGATGAGAGGCCAAGTTTAGAATTCATTTAGTGAAGAATTTTATGACATGCATGTAGTGTAGTAATATGCGATGATATGCTTAGTGTACGCAGTAATCTAATGATATGCCTAATTACTGTAGTAATTTGATGCTTGGCGTATAGTGTAGTGATGTGATGATATATATGCTCAGTGTTGAATCCAATGATATATGTGTCTTGAAGTGTATGCTTTTGTTGATAATTGCACGTGACATGATCATATATCATGTCAACTGTTTTCAGAAATTACCCAAGAGGTTACTTGATAGCTGTGGCATCGACCCGGGCGAAGAAGGCATGGCTGCTGGAATACGCCTTACCAGAACGGGCTCCATCACCAGCTGTGCCTATGTAGTGGACATGGACGGTCGCACTGTCTTGAGCAGGGCAGGGTGAAAGAAGTTCCTTCGTGCCAAGAATCTTCGGGTAGGACAGGCCATCCTACTCACTGTTGCGAACACCCGTCGCCATGACTTGAGGATGATGATCACCATCCACCTCATTTAGAACTGGGGTGGGCCATGTATCAATGTGAAATGAACTTGTTATGTTAGCTCTTGTTTGCGAGTACTTGTCGTGTATTACCGTACCTATATCTACTCATATGTAGGTACTATTGCTTGTCATGGATTGCAACTATTATTAACTGGTAACTAATGCTCTACTAGCTATGATTATTCCACTGTGTGATGTTTTATATGCTGTAGTGTGACATGGTAACTGTTATATATGGTAGAGGCTGGTCTCTAAGACCTGTACAATGCAAGGTGCTTAGGGATGTGCTTCCACTGTGTGATGTTTTGTACGTGCCAGGTTGTAGTATGAAATGCTAACTGTTCTATATGGTAGTGGCTGGTCTCTAATTGGACCGACATGTTGAACTATAGTATCAATGGTAGAGGCGTTTCGTTGTGCGCCACATCCAACAGTTCACATAATTAATTATCCAAAGATTAAGGTATGAAACCCTTGGTCCTACATAGCAACATTTCATTCCAAAAATTAAGGTACTTCCACATTCAAACTAACTAATACTACAAATTCGAAGGAACTACTTAATACATTAACAGCACATAGGGAAGTAGCCCTGGTCCAATGGCTTGATAAATGACGAACAAAAACTGAAAGAAGAAGGATCAGCCAGTAGCAGCACCATCAGCCTCCCAGCCTCACAACTTCGGCCAGCCCGGTGAACTCCAGGTTTTTTCCTGCAAAACACACATGTGATGTTGGAGGCAAGAAAATAAATATGCCAGGGGTCTTGTCATGGCATCTAATCGCACGGAATGCTAGTACAAATGATGGAGAACAAAACATCCAACATGAGCAAATTCATAGGAGTTCTAGATCCATGGATACCATCAAGAAAAAATGCTCAGTTTTAATTCAGACACAAGACTTGGTGAAAACATGCATATTCATATCAGCAACATTGATATGGCATCTTTGCAAGCTTGGGTCAGTGACTTGTCTTGTGTTTCATGGCATGACAATAATTTTAACAATAAATAGACATGAAATTGACCCAAACTCATGTACAAAGTTATGCCATATAATGCATGGATTGATTCACACATAAATGACAAAATGCCAACTTTGTATAGAATTTGCAGTACTGAAATATTTCAGTGTGTACTGAAACTGCAGTATAGAAATAATTCAGTGTGCATCGGTGTGTACTGAAATTGTAGTAACGAAATATTTTAGTGCCTACCTGTGTGTACCGAAATATTTCAGTGTCTACCACTACAACATTACAAATTTTGCCTAGGGCAGTACCGAAATATTTCAGTGCCTACCGGTGTGTACCGAAATATTTCAGTGTCCACCACTACAACATTACAAATTTTGCCTAGGGCAGTTCCGAAATATTTCAGTGCCTACCGGTGTGTACCGAAATATTTCAGTGTCTACCACTAGAACATTACTAATTTTTCCTAGGGTTCATATGATGCCTAGGGTTCACATACATCATAATCCATCCTCCAAATCCATGTACTCAAATATTCATGCAATTCATTGAGATTAAAATGCCATCTAGCATTCCCTCTCTGAGCTATTACGATCAGTATCACCACGATGTAAGCACGAGAAGTAGGAAGATGAGGAGTGGGGAAGCTTACTCTAAACATAGCTACCGCCGCCATTCAGACGAGGAGAGCGGCGAGGGAAGCATGGAGAACGGCGGGGAAGCGAGGTCGCGACCACTGTCCTCCTCATCTTGCGCTTCGGAGTCTCCGGTGACTCGGTTGGAGGCTGCACAATCTGCAACGGCACCTCGTGCACGGTGGGTTCCTGATCCAGTGGATGCTCTACCCTGGATCTGAACGCCCACCACCTCCGCCTGGTCCACTCGCTGGACGAATTGGCCTGCTCCATCGCCTAGAGGAGGATCTAGATCTTGTGAATCGGTTGTGCGGGCGGGGGGCAAAGCTTTGCCCTCTCCTTCTTCGTCATATTCTTGAGAGTGGCCATTGCCGTCCAGTTCATCTGCCTTGTGTTGTCAAACCAAGAACGGATCTCCCTCAACCTGGCCAACTTGACCTGGTCGCCGCCGGCGATCTGCACGAAGTCGGTGTTCTTGCCGCCGACCATCATCTCGATCTGCCGTGTAAGAGGGGGTGGGGGTGGGTGGGGGGGTTGCCTGAGTGGAGCGAAGTTGCAGCGGCAAGAAGGAGGAGATGACTGAGGTGGACTTGGAGGAGAGGGAGGAGATGGCCGCCGATGAGTAATTGTGGAATGTGTATCACCATGGCGATGGTTATGCATTCGACGAGAGGGGCGGCGCGTGCAAATTTTCCTAGGACTAAACTGCCCCTAGATTAAAACACGTCCCCACCTTGTCACGAGTACCGGCCCCACTCGTTTTAGTACTTTCGCGTACTTTCATCGGAGTACTACCCAATACTTCGTATTTGCCTACCGTTAGATCGACATCAACGAACGGTTCTAAAAAAGCCCAACCGCTCTAAAACTTGTAATATATATATATATCGATACTGACGGCCTATCACACATAGGTATAGTTTAATAGTCATGAAGCAAAGAATTAGTTATGATTTATGTTTAAACTAATTCTAGATATTAAATTATATATAGATGGTTCAATCTTATACTCCGTAGTATATTAAAGATGCCTAAACATTGCCAGTCTATGCCTTTTGGATATCTGTTTTCTGAAGTCAAGTAACAATGTTAGTGTCATGGTAGGTCGAATATCTTCATTGTCCATTTAAACGAGTACACTATATAAGATTGACTTAGAAAATGATTCAAATCTTCTTTGCTTCTCCTTTCTATTCTCAGAGGTTCTTAATTAATTACAATCAGGCAATTCTTATAGTTTCAGATCCCTATGACATAAGATATGTCACATCTTACAAGATAGGATGCTTGCACAAAGTTGTTCATTGTCGTAATCTCATCGGTAGTATGTGCGACCTGGATCATCATCTGGACTCACGGCGGGCAACCATTATATGTTTTGGTTGCTCATGACCTTCAGGCTGATGTTACAAGAGAAGGAACGGAGCACTTTTATTATCACCACCATGGACTTAAGTCGGTGCATACGACCATACTGTTCTTGGCCACCAGTTCCATACGGAGAATCACGAGGGCGGTTGGAGCATCGAAAGATAGCAAGCTAGCAGGGGAGATATTCCAGGACTCCTCTTGGACTGTCGGTATCCATGGCTTCATGCGCAATGACGTTGGATGGGCTGTATTGTTGGAAATATGCCCTAGAGGCAATAATAAATTAGTTATTATTATATTTCCTTATTCATGATAATCGTTTATTGTCCATGCTAGAATTGTATTGATAGGAAACTCAGATACATGTGTGGATACATAGACAACACCATGTCCCTAGTAAGCCTCTAGTTGACTAGCTCGTTGATCAATAGATGGTTACGGTTTCCTGACCATGGACATTGGATGTCATTGATAACGGGATCACATCATTAGGAGAATGATGTGATGGACAAAGACCCAATCCTAAGCCTAGCACAAGATCATGTAGTTCGTATGCTAAAGCTTTTCTAATGTCAAGTATCATTTCCTTAGACCATGAGATTGTGCAACTCCCGGATACCGTAGGAGTGCTTTAGGTGTGCCAAACGTCACAACGTAACTGGGTGGCTATAAAGGTACACTACAGGTATCTCCGAAAGTGTCTGTTGGGTTGGCACGAATCGAGACTGGGATTTGTCACTCCGTGTAAACGAAGAGGTATCTCTGGGCCCACTCAGTAGGACATCATCATAATGCGCACAATGTGATCAAGGAGTTGATCACGGGATGATGTGTTACGAAACGAGTAAAGAGACTTGCCGGTAATGAGATTGAACAAGGTATCGGGATACCGACGATCGAATCTCGGGCAAGTATCGTACCGCTAGACAAAGGGAATTGTATACTGGATTGATTAAGTCCTTGACATCGTGGTTCATCCGATGAGATCATCGTGGAACATGTGGGAGCCAACATGGGTATCCAGATCCCGCTGATGGTTATTGATCGGAGAGTCATCTCGGTCATGTCTGCATGTCTCCCGAACCCGTAGGGTCTACACACTTAAGGTTCGGTGACGCTAGGGTTTTAGGGATATGCATATGCAGTAACCCGAATGTTGTTCGGAGTCCCGGATGAGATCCCGGATGTCACGAGGAGTTCCGGAATGGTCCGGAGGTAAAGAATTATATATAGGAAGTGCTATTTTGGCTATCGGGACAAGTTTCGGGGTCACCGGTATTGTACCGGCACCACCGGAAGGGTCCCGGGGGTCCACTGGGTGGGGCCACCTGCCCCGGGGAGCCACATGGGCTGTAGGGGGTGCGCCTTGGCCTGTATGGGCCAAGGGCACCAGCCCCAAGAGGCCCATGCGCCAAGAGATAAGGGAAAGAAAGAGTCCTAAAGGGGGAAGGCACCTCCGAGGTGCCTTGGGGAGGATGGACTCCTCCCTGGCCGCACCCTTCCTTGGAGGAAGGGCCAAGGCTGCGCCCCCCCTCTACCTTGGCCCTATATATAGTGGGGGGAAGGGAGGGCAGATTCACCTAAGCCCTGGCGCCTCCCTCTCCCTCCCATGACACATCTCCCTCCTCCCGCAGCGCTTGGCGAAGCCCTGTTGGAATCCCGCTACTTCCACCACCACGCCGTCGTGCTGCTGGATCTCCATCAACCTGTCCTTCCCCCTTGCTGGATTAAGAAGGAGGAGACATCGCTGCTCCATACGTGTGTTGAACGCGGAGGTGCCGTCCGTTCGGCGCTAGGATCATCGGTGATTTGGATCACGACGAGTACGACTCCATCAACCCCGTTCTCCTGAACGCTTCCGCGCGCGATCTACAAGGGTATGTAGATCCACTCCTCCCTCGTTGCTAGATGAATCCATAGAGTGATCTTGGTGATACGTAGAAAATTTTGAATTATTGCTACGTTCCCCAACATGTATTTATACACGGCTACACGAGCATAGCTGGTGAAGTACAATGCTAATTGCTTCACCTATAATCCTATTTGCAGAAAGCGTACATGTCCTGTGTGTGTGTTATTTTCCTATTATGCAACCATCATTATGTATATCCAGATTCGATTGCGAAAAGTATGTCATGGTATTTGGAGGATAAGAGTGTTATGAAAGGCATGGATTGTTCTGATCCTTTCATTGTATTGATCATCTATGAATAAAAGCACTCAATGATGTTTATCCATAAAGAAAAATTATAACCGAATATATATGCATGCCTTTCGAGAGAAGACATGGGCATAGAAAAGGATTTAAACTTCTCCACTTCTCCTTGCTATTGTCAGAGGTTCTTAATTAATAGCAAAAACTAGCAATTCATGTAGATTCAAATCCTTACAATAGAAGGCTTATGTCCTTAATGCACCGCTCAGTGTGCTGAACCTCGAACGTCGTCTGTGGATGTTGCGAACATCTGACATACACATTTTGATAACTACGTAATAGTTCAGTTAAACGGTTTAGAGTTGAGGCACCGAAGATGTTTTGAAACGTCGCGAAACATATGAGATGTTTCGAGGGCTGAAATTGGGATTTCAGGCTCGTGCCCACGTCAAGAGGTATGAGACCTCCGACGATTTTCTTAGCCTGCAAACTAAGGAGAAAAGCTCAATTGTTGAGCTTGTGCTCAGATTGTCTGAGTACAACAATCATTTGAATCAAGTGGGAGTTGATCTTCCAAATGAGATAGTGATGTTTCTCTGAAGTCATTACCACCAAGGTGCTAGAGCTTCGTGATGAACTATAATGTATCGGGGACATATATGATGATCCTTGAGATATTTGCGATGTTTGACACCACAAAAGTAGAAATCAAAAAGGAGCATCAATTGTTGATGGTTTGTGAAACCACTAGTTTCAAGGAGGGCAAGGGCAAAAGGGATGCTTCATGAAACGGCAAATCAGCTGCTGCTCTAGTGAAGAAACCCAAGGTTGAACCCAAACCCGAGACTAAGTGCTTCTGTAATAAGGGGAACAGCCACTGGAGCAGAATTACCCTAGATACTTGGTAGATGAGAAGGCTGGGAAGGTCGATAGGAGTATATTGGATATACATTGTGTTAATGTGTACTTTACTAGTACTCCTAGTAGCACCATGGTATTAGATACCGGTTCGGTTGCTAAATGTTAGTGAACTCGAAATAAAAGCTACGGAATAAACGGAGACTAGCTAAAGGTGAGCTGACGATATGTGTTGGAAGTGTTTCCGATGTTGATATGATCAAGCATCGCACGCTCCCTCTACCATCGAGATTGGTGTTAAACCTAAATAATTGTTATTTGGTGTTTGCGTTGAGCATAGACATGATTGGATTACGTCTACCGCAATACGGTTATTCATTTAAGGAGAATAATGGTTACTCTGTTTATTTGAATAATACCTTTAATGGTCTTACACCTAAAATGAATGGTTTATTGAATCTCGATCGTAGTGATACACATGTTCATGCCAAAAGATATAAGATAGTACCACCTACTTGTGGGACTGCCACTTAAGTCATATCGGTATAAAACGCATGAAGAAGCTCCATGTTGATGGATCTTTGGACTCACTCGTTTTTGAAAAGTTTGAGACATGCGAACCATGTCTATTGGTGTATATGCATGAAGAAACTCCATGCAAAGGGACCGTTTGGACTCACTTGATTTTGAATCACTTGAGACATGCAAATCATACCACATGGGTAAGATGACTGAAAGCCTCGTTTTCAGTAAAATGGAACTAGAAAGCAACTTGTTGGAAGTAATACATTTTGATGTGTGCAGTCCAATGAGTGCTGAGGTGTGTAGTGGATATCGTTATGTTCTTACTTCACAGATGATTTGAGTAGATGTTGAGTACATTTACTTGATAAATCACGAGTCTGAATTATTGAAAGGTTCAAGTAATTTCAGGGTGAAGTTGAAAGATCGTCGTGACAAGAGGATAAAATATCTATGATATGATCATAGAGATGAATATCTGAATTACGAGTTTGGCACAGAATTTAAGACATTGTGGAAATTGTTTCACAAGTAATACAGCCTGGAACACCATAGTGTGATGGTGTGTCCGAACATCATAACTGCACCTTATTGGATATGATGCATACCATGATGTCTCTTATCGAATTACCACGATAGTTTATGGGTTAGGCATTAGAGACAACCACATTCACTTTAAATAGGGCACCACGTAATTCCGATGAGATGACACCGTATGAACTATGTTTAGAGAAACCTAAGCTGTCATTTCTTAAAAGTTTGGGGCTGCGACGCTTATGTGAAAAAGTTTCAGGCTGATAAGCTCGAACCCAAAGCGGATAAATGCATCTTCATAGGACACCCAAAACAGTTGGGTATACCTCCTGTCTCAGATTCGAAAGCAATAAGGGATTGTTTCTAGAATCGGGTCCTTTCTCGAGGAAAAGTTTCTCTTGAAAGAATTGAGTGGGAGGATGGTGGAGACTTGATGAGGTTATTGAACCGTCTCTTCAACTAGTGTGTGGCAGGGCACAGGAAGTTGTTCCTGTGGCACCTACACCAATTGAAGTGGAAGCTTATGATAGTGATCATGAAACTTCAGATCAAGTCACTACCAAACCTCGTGGGATGACAAGGATGCGTACTACTTCAGAGTGGTACGTAATCCTGTCTTGGAAGTCATGTTGCTAGACAACGATGAACCTACGAGCCATGGAGAAGCGATGGTGGGCCCGGAATCCGATAAATGGCTCGAGGCCATATAATCCGAGACAGGATCCATATATGAAAAACAAAGTGTAGACTTTGGAAGAACTACTTGATGGTCGTAAGGCTGTTAGGTACATATGGATTTTAAAAGGAAGACGAACAATGATGGTAAGTATCACCATTAAGAAAGCTCGACTTGTCGTTAAGATTTTTTCCGACAAGTTCAAGGAGTTGACTATGATGAGACTTTCTCACTCGTAGCGATGCTAAGAGTCTGTTGGAATTATATTAGCGATTACTGCATTATTTATGAAATCTTGCAGATAGGATGTCAAGACATTGTTTCCTCGACGTTTTTTTGAGGAAAGGTTGTATGTGATACAAACCGGAAGGTTTTGTCAATCCTGAAAGATGCTAATAAGTATGCAAAGCTCTAGCAATCCTTCTAGGGACTGGAGTAAGCATCTCGGAGTTGGAATGTATGCTTTGATGATGATCAAAGATTTTGGGTTTATACAAAGTTTATGAGAAACTTGTATTTCCAAAGAAGTGAGTGGGAGCACTATAGAATTTCTGATGAATATATGTTGTTGACATATTGTTGATTAGAAATGACGTAGAATTTCTGGAAAGCATATAGGGTTATTTGGAAAGTGTTTTTCAATGGAAAGCCTGGACTAAGCTACTTGAACATTGAGCATCAAGATCTATAAGGATAGATCAAAACGCTTAATGGTACTTTCAAATGAGCACATACTTTGACATGATCTTGAAGGTGTTCAAGATGGATCAGTCAAAGAAGGAGTACTTGCCTGAGTTGTAAGGTATGAAGTTAAGACTTAAAGCTCGACCACGGCAGAAGAAAGAGAAAGGACGAATGTCGTCCCCTCTGCTTTTGTCATAGGCTCTATACGGTATGCCATGCTAAGTACCGCACCTGATGTGTGCCTTGCCACATATCTGGCAAGAGGGTACAAAGGTAATCTAGGAGTAGATCACCAGATAGCGGTCTAAATTATCCTTAGAGGAATAAGGATATGTTTCTCGGTTATGGAGGTGATAAAGAGTTCGACGTAAAGAGTTACGTCGATGCAAGCTTAACATCTATCCGGATAGCTCTGAGTAGAGATACCGGATACGTATAATGGAGCAACAATTTAGAATAGCTCCAAGTAGAGCAGTTATTTGAAATGGCTCCAAATATAGCGTAGTAGCTGCATCTACAAGATGACATAGAGATTTGCGAAGTACATACGGATCTGAAAGATTCAGACCCGTTGGCTATAACATCTCTCACAAGCATAACATGATCAAACCCAGAACTCATCGAGTGTTAATCACATGGTAATGTGAACTAGATTATTGACTCTAGTAAAATCTTTGGGTGTTAGTCACATGGGGATGTGGCCTTGAGTGTTAATCACATATCAATGTGAACTGGATTATTGACTCTAGTGCAAGTGGGAGACTGTTGGAAATATTCCCTAGAGGCAATAATAAATTAGTTATTATTATATTTCCTTATTCATGATAACCGTTTATTGTCCATGCTAGAATTGTATTGATAGGAAACTCAGATACATGTGTGGATACATGGACAACACCATGTCCCTAGTAAGCCTCTAGTTGACTAGCTCGTTGATCAATAGATGGTTACGGTTTCCTTACCATGGACATTGGATGTCATTGATAACGGGATCACATCATTAGGAGACTGATGTGATGGACAAAGACCCAATCCTAAGCCTAGCACAAGGTCATGTAGTTCGTATGCTAAAGCTTTTCTAATGTCAAGTATCATTTCCTTAGACCATGAGATTGTGCAACTCCCGGATACCGTAGGAGTGCTTTGGGTGTGCCAAACGTCACAACATAACTGGGTGGCTATAAAGGTACACTACAGGTATCTCCGAAAGTGTTTGTTGGGTTGGCACGAATCGAGACTGGGATTTGTCACTCCGTGTAAACGGAGAGGTATCTCTGGGCCCACTCAGTAGGACATCATCATAATGCGCACAATGTGATCAAGGAGTTGATCACGGGATGATGTGTTACGAAACGAGTAAAGAGACTTGCCGGTAACGAGATTGAACAAGGTATCGGGATACCGACGATCGAATCTCGGGCAAGTATCGTACCGCTAGACAAAGGGAATTGTATACTGGATTGATTAAGTCCTTGACATCGTGGTTCATCCGATGAGATCATCGTGGAACATGTGGGAGCCAACATGGGTATCCAGATCCCGCTGATGGTTATTGACCGGAGAGTCATCTCGGTCATGTCTGCATGTCTCCCGAACCCGTAGGGTCTACACACTTAAGGTTCGGTGACGCTAGAGTTATAGAGATATTAGTATGCGGTAACCCGAAAGTTGTTCGGAGTCCCGGATGAGATCCCGGACGTCACGAGGAGTTCCGGAATGGTCCGGAGGTAAAGAATTATATATAGGAAGTGCTATTTCGGCTATCGGGACAAGTTTCGGGGTCACCGGTATTGTACCGGGACCACCGGAAGGGTCCCGGGGGTCCACCGGGTGGGGCCACCTGCCCCGGGGGGCCACATGGGCTGTAGGGGGTGCGCCTTGGCCTGTATGGGCCAAGGGCACCAGCCCCAAGAGGCCCATGCGCCAAGAGATAAGGGAATGAAAGAGTCCTAAAGGGGGAAGGCACCTCCGAGGTGCCTTGGGGAGGATGGACTCCTCCCTGGCCGCACCCTTCCTTGGAGGAAGGGCCAAGGCTGCGCCCCCCCTCTCCCTTGGCCCTATATATAGTGGGGGGAAGGGAGGGCAGCCTCACCTAAGCCCTGGCGCCTCCCTCTCCCTCCCATGACACATCTCCCTCCTCCCGCAGCGCTTGGCGAAGCCCTGTTGGAATCCCGCTACTTCCACCACCACGCCGTCGTGCTGCTGGATCTCCATCAACCTCTCCTTCCCCCTTGCTGGATCAAGAAGGAGGAGACGTTGCTGCTCCGTACATGTGTTGAACGCGGAGGTGCCGTCCGTTCGGCGCTAGGATCATCGGTGATTTGGATCACGACGAGTACGACTCCATCAACCCCGTTCTCTTGAACTCTTCCGTGTGCGATCTACAAGGGTATGTAGATCCACTCCTCCCTCATTGCTAGATGACTCCATAGATTGATCTTGGTGATACATAGAAAATTTTGAATTATTGCTACGTTCCCCAACAGTGGCATCATGAGCTAGGTCTATGCGTAGATTCTATGCATGAGTAGAACACAAAGTAGTTGTGGGCGTTGATTTTGTTCAATATGCTTACCGTTACTAGTCCAATCTTGATTCGGCGGCATTGTGGGATGAAGCGGACCAGACCGACCTTACACGTACTCTTACGTGAGACTGGTTCCACCGACTGACATGCACTAGTTGCATAAGGTGGCTAGCGGGTGTCTGTCTCTCCCACTTTAGTCGGATCGGATTCGATGAAAAGGGTCCTTATGAAGGGTAAATAGCAATTGGCATATCACGTTGTGGTCTTTGCGTAGGTAAGAAACGTTCTTGCTAGAAACCCATAGCAGCCACGTAAAACATGCAAACAACAATTAGAGGACGTCTAACTTGTTTTTGCAGGGTATGCTATGTGATGTGATATGGCCAAAGGATGTGATGAATGATATATGTGATGTATGAGATGATCATGTTCTTGTAATAGGAATCACGACTTGCATGTCGATGAGTATGACAACTGGTAGGAGCCATAGGAGTTATCTTAATTTATTTATGACCTGCGTGTCAACATAAACGTCATGTAATTACTTTACTTTATTGCTAACCGTTAGCTGTAGTAGTAGAAGTAATAGTTGGCGAGGAAACTTCATGGAGACACTATGATGGAGATCATGATGATGGAGATCATGGTGTCATGCCGGTGACGATGATGATCATGGAGCCCCGAAGATGGAGATCAAAAGGAGCAATATGATATTGGCCATATCATGTCACTATTTGATTGCATGTGATGTTTATCATGTTTATACATCTTATTTTCTTAGAACGACGGTAGTAAATAAGATGATCCCTCATTAAAATTTCAAGAAAGTGTTTCCCCTAACTGTGCACCGTTGCGAAAGTTCGTCATTTCGAAGCACCACGTGATGATCGGGTGTGATAGATTCTTACGTTCGAATACAACGGGTGTTGACGAGCCTAGCATGTACAGACATGGCCTCAGAACACATGCGAAACACTTAGGTTAACTTGACGAGCCTAGAATGTACAGACATGGCCTCGGAACACAAGAGACCGAAAGGTCGAGCATGAGTCGTATAGAAGATACGATCAACATGAAGATGTTCACCGATGTTGACTAGTCCGTCTCACGTGATGATCGGACACAGCCTAGTTGACTCGGATCATGTAATCACTTAGATGACTAGAGGGATGTCTATCTGAGTGGGAGTTCATAAGATGAACTTAATTATCCTGAACATAGTCAAAAGGTCTTCGCAAATTATGTCGTAGCTCGCGCTTCAGTTCTACTGTTTAGATATGTTCCTAGAGAAAATTTAGTTGAAATGTTGATGGTAGCAATTATGCGGACTAGGTCCGTAGACTGAGGATTGTCTTCATTGCTTCATAGAAGGCTTATGTCCTTAATGCACCGCTCAGTGTGCTGAACCTCGAACGTCGTCTGTGGATGTTGCGAACATCTGACATACACATTTTGATAACTACGTGATAGTTTAGTTAAATGGTTTAGAGTTGAGGCACCGAAGATGTTTTGAAACGTCGCGAAACATATGAGATTTTTCGAGGGCTGAAATTGGGATTTCAGGCTCGTGCCCACGTCAAGAGGTATGAGACCTCCGACGATTTTCTTAGCCTGCAAACTAAGGAGAAAAGCTCAATTGTTGAGCTTGTGCTCAGATTGTCCGAGTACAACAAACATTTGAATCAAGTGGGAGTTGATCTTCCAAATGAGATAGTGATTTTTCTCCGAAGTCATTACCACCAAGCTGCTAGAGCTTCGTGATGAACTATAATGTATCGGGGACATATATGATGATCCTTGAGATATTTGCAATGTTTGACACCACAAAAGTAGAAATCAAAAAGGAGCATCAACTGTTGATGGTTTGTGAAACCACTAGTTTCAAGGAGGGCAAGGGCAAAAGGGATGCTTCATGAAACGGCAAATCAGCTGCTGCTCTAGTGAAGAAACCCAAGGTTGAACCCAAACCCGAGACTAAGTGCTTCTGTAATAAGGGGAACAGCCACTGGAGCAGAATTACCCTAGATACTTGGTAGATGAGAAGGCTGGGAAGGTCGATAGGAGTATATTGGATATACATTGTGTTAATGTGTACTTTACTAGTACTCCTAGTAGCACCATGGTATTAGATACCGGTTCGGTTGCTAAATGTTAGTGAACTCGAAATAAAAGCTACGGAATAAACGGAGACTAGATAAAGGTGAGCTGACGATATGTGTTGGAAGTGTTTCCGATGTTGATATGATCAAGCATCGCACGCTCCCTCTACCATCAAGATTGGTGTTAAACCTAAATAATTGTTATTTGGTGTTTGCGTTGAGCATAGACATGATTGGATTACGTCTACCGCAATACGGTTATTCATTTAAGGAGAATAATGGTTACTCTGTTTATTTGAATAATACCTTCAATGGTCTTACACCTAAAATGAATGGTTTATTGAATCTCGATCGTAGTGATACACATGTTCATGCCAAAAGATATAAGATAGTACCACCTACTTGTGGGACTGCCACTTAAGTCATATCGGTATAAAACGCATGAAGAAGCTCCATGTTGATGGATCTTTGGACTCACTCGTTTTTGAAAAGTTTGAGACATGCGAACCATGTCTATTGGTGTATATGCATGAAGAAACTCCATGCAAAGGGACCGTTTGGACTCACTTGATTTTGAATCACTTGAGACATGCAAATCATACCACATGGGTAAGATGACTGAAAGCCTCGTTTTCAGTAAAATGGAACTAGAAAGCAACTTGTTGGAAGTAATACATTTTGATGTGTGCAGTCCAATGAGTGCTGAGGTGTGTAGTGGATATCGTTATGTTCTTACTTCACAGATGATTTGAGTAGATGTTGAGTACATTTACTTGATAAATCACGAGTCTGAATTATTGAAAGGTTCAAGTAATTTCAGGGTGAAGTTGAAAGATCGTCGTGACAAGAGGATAAAATATCTATGATATGATCATAGAGATGAATATCTGAATTACGAGTTTGGCACAGAATTTAAGACATTGTGGAAATTGTTTCACAAGTAATACAGCCTGGAACACCATAGTGTGATGGTGTGTCCGAACATCATAACTGCACCTTATTGGATATGATGCATACCATGATGTCTCTTATCGAATTACCACGATAGTTTATGGGTTAGGCATTAGAGACAACCACATTCACTTTAAATAGGGCACCACGTAATTCCGATGAGATGACACCGTATGAACTATGTTTAGAGAAACCTAAGCTGTCATTTCTTAAAAGTTTGGGGCTGCGACGCTTATGTGAAAAAGTTTCAGGCTGATAAGCTCGAACCCAAAGCGGATAAATGCATCTTCATAGGACACCCAAAACAGTTGGGTATACCTCCTGTCTCAGATTCGAAAGCAATAAGGGATTGTTTCTAGAATTGGGTCCTTTCTCGAGGAAAAGTTTCTGTCCAAAGAATTGAGTGGGAGGATGGTGGAGACTTGATGAGGTTATTGAACCGTCTCTTCAACTAGTGTGTGGCAGGGCACAGGAAGTTGTTCCTGTGGCACCTACACCAATTGAAGTGGAAGCTTATGATAGTGATCATGAAACTTCAGATCAAGTCACTACCAAACCTCGTGGGATGACAAGGATGCGTACTACTTCAGAGTGGTACGTAATCCTGTCTTGAAAGTCATGTTGCTAGACAACAATGAACCTACGAGCCATGGAGAAGCGATGGTGGGCCCGGATTCCGATAAATGGCTCGAGGCCATATAATCCAAGACAGGATCCATATATGAAAAACAAAGTGTAGACTTTGGAAGAACTACTTGATGGTCATAAGGCTGTTAGGTACATATGGATTTTAAAAGGAAGACGGACATTCATGGTAAGTATCACCATTAAGAAAGCTCGACTTGTCGTTAAGATTTTTTCCGACAAGTTCAAGGAGTTGACTATGATGAGACTTTCTCACTCGTAGTGATGCTAAGAGTCTGTTGGAATTATATTAGCGATTACTGCATTATTTATGAAATTTTGCAGATAGGATGTCAAGACATTGTTTCCTCGATGTTTTTTTGAGGAAAGGTTGTATGTGATACAAACCGGAAGGTTTTGTCAATCCTGAAAGATGCTAATAAGTATGCAAAGCTCTAGCAATCCTTCTAGGGACTGGAGTAAGCATCTCGGAGTTGGAATGTATGCTTTGATGATGATCAAAGATTTTGGGTTTATACAAAGTTTATGAGAAACTTGTATTTCCAAAGAAGTGAGTGGGAGCACTATAGAATTTCTGATGAATATATGTTGTTGGCATATTGTTGATCAGAAATGACGTAGAATTTCTGGAAAGCATATAGGGTTATTTGGAAAGTGTTTTTCAATGGAAAGCCTGGACTAAGCTACTTGAACATTGAGCATCAAGATCTATAAGGATAGATCAAAACGCTTAATGGTACTTTCAAATGAGCACATACCTTGACATGATCTTGAAGGTGTTCAAGATGGATCAGTCAAAGAAGGAGTACTTGCCTGAGTTGTAAGGTATGAAGTTAAGACTTAAAGCTCGACCACGGCAGAAGAAAGAGAAAGGACGAATGTCGTCCCCTATGCTTTTGTCATAGGCTCTATACGGTATGCCATGCTAAGTACCGCACCTGATGTGTGCCTTGCCACATATCTGGCAAGAGGGTACAAAGGTAATCTAGGAGTAGATCACCAGATAGCGGTCTAAATTATCCTTAGAGGAATAAGGATATGTTTCTCGGTTATGGAGGTGATAAAGAGTTCGACGTAAAGAGTTACGTCGATGCAAGCTTAACATCTATCCGGATAGCTCTGAGTAGAGATACCGGATACGTATAATGGAGCAACAATTTAGAATAGCTCCAAGTAGAGCAGTTATTTGAAATGGCTCCAAATATAGCGTAGTAGCTGCATCTACAAGATGACATAGAGATTTGCGAAGTACATACGGATCTGAAAGATTCAGACCCGTTGACTATAACATCTCTCACAAGCATAACATATTCAAACCCAGAACTCATCGAGTGTTAATCACATGGTAATGTGAACTAGATTATTGACTCTAGTAAACTCTTTGGGTGTTAGTCACATGGGGATGTGACCTTGAGTGTTAATCACATATCGATGTGAACTGGATTATTGACTCTAGTGCAAGTGGGAGACTGTTGGAAATATGCCCTAGAGGCAATAATAAATTAGTTATTATTATATTTCCTTATTCATGATAATCGTTTATTGTCCATGCTAGAATTGTATTGATAGGAAACTCAGATACATGTGTGGATACATAGACAACACCATGTCCCTAGTAAGCCTCTAGTTGACTAGCTCGTTGATCAATAGATGGTTACAGTTTCCTGACCATGGACATTGGATGTCATTGATAACGGGATCACATCATTAGGAGAATGATGTGATGGACAAAGACCCAATCCTAAGCCTAGCACAAGATCATGTAGTTCGTATGCTAAAGCTTTTCTAATGTCAAGTATCATTTCCTTAGACCATGAGATTGTGCAACTCCCGGATACCGTAGGAGTGCTTTGGGTGTGCCAAACGTCACAACGTAACTGGGTGGCTATAAAGGTACACTATAGGTATCTCCGAAAGTGTCTGTTGGGTTGGCACGAATCGAGACTGGGATTTGTCACTCTGTGTAAACGGAGAGGTATCTCTGGGCCCACTCAGTAGGACATCATCATAATGCGCACAATGTGATCAAGGAGTTGATCACGGGATGATGTGTTACGAAACGAGTAAAGAGACTTGCCGGTAACGAGATTGAACAAGGTATCGGGATACCGACGATCGAATCTCGGGCAAGTATCGTGTCGCTAGACAAAGGGAATTGTATACGGGATTGATTAAGTCCTTGACATCGTGGTTCATCCGATGAGATCATTGTGGAACATGTGGGATCCAACATTGGTATCCAGATCCCGCTGATGGTTATTGACCGGAGAGTCATCTCGGTCATGTCTGCATGTCTCCCGAACCCGTAGGGTCTACACACTTAAGGTTCGGTGATGCTAGGGTTATAGAGATATTAGTATGCGGTAACCCGAAAGTTGTTCAGAGTCCCGGATGAGATCCCGGACGTCACGAGGAGTTCCGGAATGGTCCGGAGGTAAAGAATTATATATAGGAAGTGCTATTTCGGCTATCGGGACAAGTTTCGGGGTCACCGGTATTGTACCGGGACCACCGGAAGGGTCCCGGGGGTCCACCGGGTGGGGCCACCTGCCCCGGGGGGCCACATGGGCTGTAGGGGGTGCGCCTTGGCCTGTATGGGCCAAGGGAACCAGCCCCAAGAGGCCCATGCGCCAAGAGATAAGGGAAAGAAAGAGTCCTAAAGGGGGAAGGCACCTCCGAGGTGCCTTGGGGAGGATGGACTCCTCCCTGGCCGCACCCTTCCTTGGAGGAAGGGCCAAGGCTGCGCCCCCCTCTCCCTTAGCCCTATATATAGTGGGGGGAAGGGAGGGCAGCCTCACCTAAGCCCTGGCGCCTCCCTCTCCCTCCCATGACACATCTCCCTCCTCCCGCAGCGCTTGGCGAAGCCCTGTTGGAATCCCGCTATTTCCACCACCACACCGTCGTGCTGCTGGATCTCCATCAACCTCTCCTTCCCCCTTGCTGGATCAAGAAGGAGGAGACGTCGCTGCTCCGTACGTGTGTTGAACGCGGAGGTGCCGTCCGTTTGGCGCTAGGATCATCGATGATTTGGATCACGACGAGTACGACTCCATCAACCCCGTTCTCTTGAACGCTTCCGCGCGCGATCTACAAGGGTATGTAGATCCACTCCTCCCTCGTTGCTAGATGACTCCATAGATTGATCTTGGTGATACGTAGAAAATTTTGAATTATTGCTACGTTCCCCAACATGTATTTATACACGGCTACACGAGCATAGCTGGTGAAGTACAATGCTAATTGCTTCACCTATAATTCTATTTGCAGAAAGCGTACATGTCCTGTGTGTGTGTTATTTTCCTATTATGCAACCATCATTATGTATATCCAGATTCGATTGCAAAAAGTATGTCATGGTATTTGGAGGATAAGAGTGTTATGAAAGGCATGGATTGTTCTGATCCTTTCATTGTATTGATCATCTATGAATAAAAGCACTCAATGATGTTTATCCATAAAGAAAAATTATAACCGAATATATATATGCATGCCTCTCGAGAGAAGACATGGGCATAGAAAAGGATTTAAACTTCTCCACTTCTCCTTGCTATTGTCAGAGGTTCTTAATTAATAGCAAAAACTAGCAATTCATGTAGATTCAAATCCTTACAATAGATGTCACTTCTTACATGATAAGAAAAACAATGCTTGCGCAAAGTCGATCATTATAAATTTCTAATCTCATCCACATTATGTGATGTGATAATAATTTCGAAATATTATTTGTCTCCATTTTACTACTGTATGGAAATCTATTGAACTTTTCAGTTCAGCTTTCTTAGCTTCACTTTGCAAGTAAGTTTCTTCAATTTGTTTTAGTCAATGGTGTTATGGCACATGCAACGGATGCATAGCTTGTAGGACAAGTTTGCTGAAATGTTTCTAATTAACAAATAACACTGTATGAATCACTATTATCTTGATGATGAAGCCATAAAAACTTTGCAAGTTTATTGTCCTTGATAGTATTGCTACTAGAACAATTATTTTAATATTGCGTGTTAATAGCTATAAACTTCATGTATATTTCTATATATACATTAATAAATAACTTGCAGATTATTGATACACACATCTACAACTCTTCAGTAATTGAATGTGTCATTTTTACACACATCTACAAGTCATTAGAAAATTTACCTATGCCTATATGAAACCGGTAACAACTACTTATTGTGTGCTTACAAAAAAATATTCTTAAAATAGAGAACCGCGCTAGGTAGACAATAAAAATACATAGACATAAATTGTGCAATGGTTTTGATCATAAAGAAATACAGTTAGTGCAAAAACACATAACATGTAGGTACACGACTCATGTGAAACATATATATTTGAATGTTAACAAGAAAACCAAATATATCTAAGATAATATCATGTTTGCAAATGGGTTCTTTTTGTATATATCACCGAATTTGGTCCCAACTTTCTTCTGACATCCCCAACTTTGTATGGATCACAACCAAATGATTGAGTAATAAAATTCTTTATTACTCGCAAAAAAAACTTCATTGATCAACTTAAATTGTATTTGTAAATTCCTAGCCCGCGCATCGAGCCGGCCACTCTGCTATTTCAATAAAAAGGAGAAGACAAAGTAATATGGGCTCTTGGTTAAATCAACAATAATGCATATAAGAGCCACTTCAACAATTTAATCATGGTCTTCTCCTATCGACCCCAAAGAAAAGCAAAGAAATAAAATTTATTTACATGGGAAAGCTCCCAACAAGCAAAAGAAGATCGGGAAATATTTTTGGATTTTCTTTTTAATTATTACTACTACAGCAAGAAAAGTAAACTAGTACTAATTTTTTTGGTTTTTTCTTAAGGTTTATCAAACACACAAGAAGAAAGCAGGAAAAAGAAAATAAAATAGCATGGATATTACAGTGAAAGAGTATGAGCACCGACATCTAGCAATGTGTGTGTGTGAACATAAATGTAATGTCGGTGAGAAATACGTACTTCCCCAAGCTTAGGCTTTAGGCCTAAGTTGGTTTATAGCTAGGGATAGCCTGGCGGATACCCGTAGGTGTAGCTGGGGTCATACTGCGACGAAGAGGACTCTGACTGCCACTGGCTGACAGCCATCTCTGGATCCCAAGAATAAACAGATTGTCATGGAGGCTGGTGCAGGGTTCCGGTAAGCTTGAACAACAGCCCATGTAATGAGATAAGGTCCTTCAAAATTAAACAAAGAAGGAGCAGGCAAGGTAATAGTTTCAGGATGATGTTTATGAAAGGACAGTTTATATTTGAGCTCCCCTTCACGACTCTTAACAATAAATTCATGCGCTAGCATACTCTTATAATCTAGATAAGCACTAGGCAGCAATTTTTCTTCTTTCTCATAATGCCTAATAGGTATGTTAAAATGTGCAGCTAAGCGCGAAGCATAAATGCCTCCAAAAATGGGGCCCTTAGTACGGTTAAGACTTAATCGTCTAGCAACAATTCCACCCATACTAACAGTGTTATCGCGGATAAACCATGGAACAAAATAATAATATCAGTAACACTAAGGTTTCCACAGTTCCCGCGACCAATCAAGCAACGACTAGCAAATATGGAAAAGTAGCATAAAACAGGAAAATGTATGCTAGTGATTCTTGCATCAGAAACCTTCCTGGTTTCTCCCACAGCGATGGTGTTAATAAATGCTTCCACATCTTTACGGGATGGTTCATCTAAGGTACCCTCGGAGGGTATTTTGCAAACCTCGCAAAATTTAGCTAATGGCATCTTCTTAACAATGTCATACAAATGAAACTCTACTGAAGGAGGTGATTCCTTAGGGAAAAAGTAGAAGTTTTGCACAAAAGTATTTGTGAGTAAGAGATACTGATGACGTTGGTCGCGGAGGAAGTCAGTGAGGCCGGCATTCTCATTCAATGAATAGAAATCCTCATAAATCCCGGCTCTTCTCAAGAAGTCATCGGAAGGCCATTCACACGGCCGGATCTCCGCGGTATGAGGCAAATTATATTTGGGCCTCTGTGCTTCTTCATTTTGCTTTTCCTTCGAGCTTCGGCTCGATGAGCCCCTCAAAAGTCTCTTCATTATTTTATGAAATATTCTGAAATTTTTAGTAACTTCAAACAGAAGTGAAAAAAGCTCAACAAAATTGATAGCAACTACTCATACAAGTGCCTAGAGCCTATATCAAGCATTAGAACTACTTGGAACCATATAAATTTGACATGCAAGCTCAAGAACATGGTCACCTATGCAGCACAAATTTGCAATGAATAAAGCACTTAGAACAAAAACTAATTGGACCAATGGAGGAGTCACATACCAAGGAACAATCTCCCCAAGCAGTTTTGCGAGAGGTGCTTTGAGCAAGGAGATCGAAAATCACAGCAAAGTGGGCTAGAACTCGTGCTTGAGCTGGTTTTTCGTGTTTTTGGGAGGAAGAAGAAGAGGATGGGTGCAGGAATAATTGGAGGAGGTCCACCGTGGGCCCACGAGGCAGGGGGGCGCGCCCAGGGGGGTAGGGCGCGCCCTCCACCCTCGTGGCCAGGTGGCAGCTCCCCCCGCGGTAATTTTTGCACTATAAATCCTCAAATATTCCCGAAAAAATCATATTAAATGGGCATGGTGTCGGTGTACTAGAGTAGGGGTACCCTAGTATCCCGAACTTTTGGACGGGCAGTCGCAGCATCCCGCGGCAAGGCTTGCCGGGTGACCGCCAAGGTCCTCCATGGTTCCTTTGGAGCCATTCAAGCACAAAGTATCCAAGTCAAGACCCCGACAAGAGGAGCTTGCCGGGAAGGCTAACAAAAGCATCCCAAGACCCCGGCAAGAGGAGCTTGCCGGGAAGGCCACCCAAGGCATTGCAAGGAACTTGCCGCGGCGCACCACGCGCCCCAGCAAGGCCCGGTGAGCGACAAGCTCCCGGACGCGACAAGACAATGACAGCGGCAAGGCGCTTGCCGCGGCAAGCCACCTCCCTGGGCCTGCGCTCCAGCACATCCACCAACGTGTCGCTCTGGGGCCCTTCCAGGCGTACGTGGCGGGAGGCTGTGCAGCCAGCGGCGTGTGGTGGCAAGCGGCGCTGACAAGATCGCCATCGTGGCGAACGGTGGCGTCCCTGGCGGTCCCTTTTTGCACTGTTTAGGCGACACAGACGGGCATTTAAGGCCCTTCTCCCCTGCCGCCAGGGTTAGGTATGATACACTGTAGCAGGTAGCTGTGCCTACCACAGCACCTTTCCATTTTTGCCCTTTACCTCCGTTGCCACCTGTCGGTAACCCCTTGAGCATATAAAAGGAGGCCCGTGTGCAACGTAGAGGGGGGTGAGCTGGTTCAAACACTCACGCTCGGTCTTGTTAGCTGCGGGTGTGTACTGTAGCACTCCGCGCTCCCGAGCAAGAAATCAATACAAACCACAAAGCAGGAGTAGGGTTTTACGCATCCGTGCGGCCCGAACCTGGGTAAATCGCTCGCGTGCATCGCCTCGATCCGCTCTTTGCACGATCTCCGCCCCCGCCGAACCGAAAGGGACCCGGTCCGCCGGTCCCATAGGTGCCCGTGGATCAGTACCCCGGCATCTTTGGCGCGCCAGGTAGGGGGCGTCGAAGTTGTGTGAACCAGATCCGGCGTTCTCGCGAGCTAGATCTCCATCATCTTCATCAACATGCCGCCGAAGAAGAAGGTTTCAGAGGCGGCTGCTCCATCCGCGCCTTACCCACCACCGCCGGGACAAACGGCTGATGGGGCGGGTGCCGGCGGAAGAACGGGCGTAGACGAGGGAGTTCACGGTGCTGCCAGGTCCAAGGGCGAGGCTGCGCTGCCCATCGGCGGCGTAGCCGGCTCCCACAACGACCGGGCGCACTCCAAGACCTCGGCGTCCGTACATGCACCGCGCCTATCTCAGGAGGCGCGGGACCGGCAGCGTCATGGTACTCACGGTACCATGCGTTTGCTAGACCAAGCTCGGGCTGGTGGATCTCGGAGCGCTCAGGACCACCATGCGCGCCAACATGCTGGCACGAGCGAGGCACGGTCGCCTGGACAGGATATTGCTCCTTCTAACGTGGTTAGAAGTCCGAGCATATCCCGCTCCTCGCACCGTTCGCCACCACCGCCCGCCACTGCAGCAGAAGCTTTGGCGCAAGCTCAGCTGCTCCTAGACTACCCTCCAACGGCGGACAAGATCGACGATTGGAGGGCAACCATCCAGAGTCTCATCGGCTTTGCCAACGGCGACACTCCACGGCAACCGAGCACGTTGCAGCCGCGGCAAGCCAGCCAGGCACGAGCCGGAGATGACAAGACTGGTGGGGGTGCAACTACTGTGCACTCTCCGCCCCGAAGGCCGAGATCGCCGACTCGCCGGATCCACCTCGACAGCGACTCCACCGCGTCGTCAGATCCGCGAGCTCGTCGCGATCAGCGCCAAGTTCTTCAAGAACGACAACAAGAAGACGCTCGTACTCGCATCGAGCGCCGAAGGGAAGCGCGACGTCAATCAGACCAGCGCGCTGGGCCCTCTGTTGACATGCATGCGCCAGGGGAACCAGGCGACTTGCCGTACGCGGTAGGTTGCCCTGCATTCACTCGTGAGCTGCGGCAAGTCCAGTGGCCCAGCACGAAGAATTTCAAACCAGATGTACCAGAGAAGTACGACGACAAGACGCATCCGTCGGAGTTCCTCAGCATCTACACCATCGCGGTGCAGGCTGCCGGGGGGCGGGACGACAAGATCCTTGCCAACTACTTCCCGCTGGTGCTCAAGCCTAACGTCAGGTCCTGGCTCATGCACTTGCCGGACAACTCCATATCCTCCTGGGCTGATCTATGCCATCAGTTTGTCGGCGCCTTTACAGGCGGCCACAAACCTCATGGCCAAGAGAGTGACCTTCATCTGCTCGCCCAGAAGGAAGGAGAGCCCCTGCGCAAGTACATTCAGAGGTTCAGCCGTGTACAGTATAACATCCCAGACGTCCACCCCGCCGCGGTCATCAGCGCGTTCCATCAGAACGTGCGTAACCGTAGGATGCGGGAGGAGATGGCGATGTGTAGGATCAGAGACGTCAGTGAGCTATATGCCCTGGCCGACAAGTGTGCACGTGCCGAGGAAGGGAGGAAACTCCCTGGAGAGAAGACCGGAGCAGAAGGATCTGACAGTCAGGATGCTGCCTCGGCAAAGAAAAACCGGCGGCAGAACAGGAAGAAGAAAGGCAAAGAGGTGCTAGTCGTTGAGCAGTCCGGCAACAAAGGTGGCGCCAAGAAGGCCAAAGTTGGTAGCTCCGGCAAGGAGGTTGCCGCGTGCACCAACTGTCAGGCTGTGGCAGTCGCCGACAAGCAGGACGGCCCCGACAAGCAGTACTGCAAGATTCACCGCACCAAGGGCCATGACCTCCAGAGCTGCAAGAAGGTCGAGCAGCTTGTCCAGTAGCAAAAGGCTGAGTACGAGCGACGCGACAAGGAGAGGGCCCAAGGAGGTGCTGGAGAATCCGGCAAGAAGCGCGCCGGCCGGGGAGGACGCCGCGGCAAGGCCAAGCAGCGGCAAGGAGACAGACCTCCCCGCGGCCGCGACAACGATGAAGACGACGACGACGAAGACATGGATGATGTTGAGACCAGTGAGCAGGAGTTTCAGAAAGCCACAGAGGTCTTGTGTGTTGACGGCGGTGCTTCTCTGCACACTTCACACCGCCAACTCAAGCAGTGGGTGCGGGAAGTCAATGCAGCGGAACCAGCTGCCGAATCGCGCAAACTTCTGAAATGGTCCAGCACGCCTATCATCTTTGACATTGAGGACCACCCTGATCGCACAACTGCGGTCGGGTGCTTGCCGATGTTGGTTTCACCAACTATCCACAACCTCAAGGTCACTAAGATGTTAGTTGACGGCGGGGCCGGCTTGAACCTGATCTCCTCCACTGTACTCCAGAAACTCCAGATCCCTGACAGCAAGCTCGAAGAGACCGACACCGTCCAAGGAATTAACCCCAGAAGGAGCAAGCCGAAGGGGAAAGTCACGCTGCCCGTAACATTTGGCAGCGAGCTGAACTTCAGGACTGAGAGGGTCACTTTTGACGTTGCCGATATTCCATTACCTTACAATGGAATACTTGGCCGTCCAGCACTCGCCAAGTTCATGGCAGCCTCTCACTACGCATATAACATGCTGAAGATGCCAGGCCCGATAAGCGTCATCTCTGTCCCTGGCGACAAGAAAGATGCTCTTATCTGTGCCGACAAGATCTACCGGGAAGCAGCAGCCGCAGCAGAGCGCGAGTCACTTGCCGCTGAAGCTCCCGGGGGGAAGAAGACCAAGTCCGGCAAGAGTTCTGATGCCCACTCCGGCAAGCGCACCTCTTCGGAGTGTTCCGCTGCCGTCGAGGACGCACCATCGAGCTCCACCGGCAAGTGTAAGAAGACGATGGCAGCTCCGCCAGAGACGAAAAAGGTGTCCGCCAAGAAGGACGGCACTGGTGGTACCTTCACCATCAGTGCCACTCTCGACCCTAAATAGGAAAGCGCGCTCGTTGCTTTCCTGCAGGCGAATGTCGACGTGTTTGCGTGGCAACCGTCTGACATCCCTGGTGTTCCCAGGAAAGTGATTGAGCACCACCTTGCTGTTTGTCCTCATGCGTGGCCCGTCAAGCAGAAGGTTAGGAAACAAGCAGTGGAGCGCCAAGAGTTCATAGCAGAAGAGATCAAGAAGTTGGAAGCAGCAGGCCTTGTTAGAGGAGTGCTCCATCCTACGTGGCTGGCCAATCCTGTAGTCGTGCGCAAGGCAAACGGGAAATGGAGACTTTGTATCGATTTTACCGATGTTAACAAAGCTTGTCCCAAAGACCCATTTCCTTTGCCGGCATTGACCAGATTGTTGACTCCACAGCCGGATGTGATTTGCTTTCATTTCTTGACGCATATTCAGGATATCATCAGATCTTCATGGCAGAAGAGGATGAGGAGAAGACCGCATTTATTACTCCATGTGGCACGTACTGTTTCGTACGAATGCCTTTCGGATTAAAAAATGCTGGTTCAACATTTGCAAGAGTAGTCCATGTCGCCCTTGAGCCGCAAATACACAGAAATGTGGAAGCCTACATGGATGATATAGTGGTCAAGAGGAAGGACAGGGCAACTCTGATTCAAGATTTGGACGAAACCTTTGCAAATCTGCGCAAGATCAGCCTCAAGCTCAACCTAGAGAAGTGTGTGTTTGGAGTTCCTTCCGGCAAGCTTCTCGGGTTCTTCGTGTCTCAACGGGGAATTGAAGCCAATCCCGACAAGATCAAGGCCATTGAGCAGATTGAAGCACCCAAGCGCGTCAAGGATGTACAAAGACTTGCCGGTTGTGTGGCTGCTCTCAGCAGGTTTATCTCTCGGTCTGTTGAGCGCGCCCTGCCGTTTTTCAAATTATTGAAAAAGGCAGGTCTAATGAAATGGACTCCGGAAGCGGAGGCTGCGCTGCAAGACTTGAAGAGATACCTGTCCTCCCCTCCAATACTTGTCGCACCTAAGCCACAAGAGAAGTTGCTGCTGTACATAGCGGCAACCAATCAAGTGGTTAGTGCTGCGTTAGTAGCAGAGAGGGAGGCAGATGGCGAGCCTGCAACCACGGCAAGCACATCCAGCGACAAACAGGGGGCTTCCCTGACAAGCTCTGGTCCCGACAAAGATGGATCTGCGCAGATGTTAGAGGAGATATAGAAGAAGGTGGTGCAGCGCCCAGTTTACTTTGTCAGTTCCCTTTTGCAGGGGGCTAGGTCAAGGTACTCTGGTTTGCAGAAATTGCTTTTCGGCCTTCTCATGGCCTCGAGAAAGCTGCGCCATTACTTCCAAGCACATGAGATCACAGTTGTCACTCGCTTTCCTTTGAAGAGGATACTACAGAATCCAGAAGCGACAGGCAGGATTGTTGAGTGGGCACTGGAACTGTCAAGCTTTGGCCTCAAGTTTGAAAGTACTTCAACTATCCAGAGCAGAGCATTGGCAGAATTTATAGCAGAATGGATGCCAACACCATATGAAGAAATTCCAGAAACGAGCATCCCCGTCAAGGAAGCAAGCAAAGAATGGCTGATGTACTTTGATGGTGCCTTTTCGCTGCAAGGCGCCGGCGCTGGAGTGCTGCTTGTCGCACCCACCGGAGAGCACCTCAAGTACGTAGTCCAGATGCACTTTCCCAAGGAGCAAGCAACAAACAATACTGCAGAGTATGAGGGATTGCTTGCCGGTCTCAGGATCGCGGCAGACCTTGGGATCAAGAAGCTCATTGTCAGGGGTGACTCATAGCTTGTCGTCCGCCAAGTAAACAAGAGTTATCAGAGTCCGTTGATGGAAGCTTACGTCGACGAAGTGAGAAAGCTAGAAGAGCACTTTGACGGCCTACAAATGGAACATGTTCCAAGAGCTCAGAACGCCATTGCCGATGGCCTGTCAAAGTGCGCCGCACATAAGTTACCTGTGGAACCAGGGATCTTTGTGCTCAAGCTGACTCAGCCGTCCGTAATGCCATCAACTGGATAGAGCAAAAAGAGGAAGTTGATTTCTGGTGACTATTTGCCGGCAGAGCTTCTCGAAGCCGCCGCCAAGAAGGTCCCTAAGATCAATGCCGAAGGCGCTGAGGAGCAGTCTGCTCCGGCAAGCCCTAGGGTTTGTTCCGTTGAAGCAGAAGCTCCCGATAAGTTTTGCTCCGGCAAGCTTGTCGGGGAACGTCAAGCTCCGGCAGAGACGCAGCTTCTCGCCGTAGAAGCGGATGTTCCCGCAGCAGCTGATACCAACACCAAGAGCGCTGAGGAACAAGATGCTCCGGCAAGCCCTAGGGTTTGTTCCGTTGAAGCAGAAGCTCCCGACAAGTTTTGCTCCGGCAAGCTTGTCGGGGAACGTCAAGCTCCGGCAGAGCCGCAGGTTCTTGCCGTAGAAGCTTATGTTCCCGCAGCAGCAGATTTGCCTTTAGTCCTTGTTGTCGAGCCGCAAGCTCCAGCATGGGCACAGCAGATAGTCCGTTTCCTTCAGACAGGAGAACTTCCCGAAGAGCAAGAAGAAGCGGAAAGAGTAGCCCGGCAGTCAAGTATGTACCAGTTTGTCGACAAGACACTGTACAGAAGAAGACTGAACGGTGTGAAATTGAAGTGTATTCACCGGGAAGATGGACAAAAGCTGTTGGCAGAGATACATGGAGGCATATGTGGTCACCACATTGGCGCAAGAGCACTTGTCGGCAAAGCTTTCCGGCAAGGTTTCTTCTGGCCAACATCCCTCTAGGATGCAACTGCACAAGTAACCAAGTGTGAAGCGTGCCAGTTCCATTCCAAGCAGATACACCAACCAGCTCAAGCTCTCCAGACGATCCCTTTATCCTGGCCATTTTCGGTCTGGGGGCTCGACATCCTCGGCCCCTTTCCCCGAGCTGTCGGGGGCTTTGAGTACTTGTACGTTGCAATCGACAAGTTCACAAAGTGGCCGGAAGTGGAACCAGTGAGGAAGGTGACCGCATAGTCAGCCGTCAAGTTCTTCAGGTCGATTGTTTGCCGCTTCGGGATCCCTAACAGGATAATCACCGATAACGGTACACAATTCATGCAGTACGTCCAAGATCATGGCGCCAAGGTCTGCTTCGCTTCTGTTGCTCACCCGAGAAGCAACGGTCAAGCGGAGAGGGCAAATGCTGAAGTGATGCATGGGCTCAAGACCAGAACTTTCGATAGGCTGCACAAGTACGGAAGAAACTGGATCAAGGAGCTGGCGGTGGTTCTTTGGTCGATCAGGACGACACCAAATCGAGCCACTGGCCAGACACCTTTCGCTCTAGTCTATGGAGCAGAGGCAGTTATCCCCACAGAACTCGTATACGGGTCACCTCGAGTGCTCGCTTATGATGAGCTTGAGCAAGAGCAGCTGCGACAAGATGACGCGCTGCTCCTTGAGGAAGACCGTCTTCAGGCTGCTGTGCGAGCTGCTCGCTACCAGCAAGCTTTGCGCCGCTACCATAGCCGCAAAGTTAATGCCAGAAGTCTCGAGGAAGGCGACCTTGTTCTTCGGCGCGTTCAGTCCGCCAAGAATTCCAACAAGTTGACGCCGAAGTGGGAAGGCCCTTACCGGGTGAAACGAGTCACTAGGCTTGGCGCTGTCTGCCTTGAGACGTGGTTTACCCATAAGGCGTGGTTGCCGGAACCTGTTCCGGCAACCACCTTTTGTACAAGTCTTGCCGCTGTTGCATGTAATCCTTTGTACAAAGCCGGGCGCAGAACCTGTGCATAAATAAAGCTCATGTGCCCCGCGCATTTTGTCGATTCTATGCTTTCTATTTTTTGGCATATATGATTTGACACTTTGTGCAGCACCTACTCCACGGTAAGCAATAACGAGCCGTAAAGCTCCATATCTGTATTGTCTCTTCTTTCTTTTGAAAGGAAGGATCCCCTCGCCCACAAGTTTGCCGGGGGGGAGAAGAAGATGATGGTATGGACCAGGTATCGTTCAAGAAAGTTTCGCCTTGCCGGGAAGCAAACAATAGAAAAGCTAAGTTGCCAAAGTTTGAGCAATCAGATTTTTTAAATTTCTAAGTTATCTCCCTTGAACGACCGCACTTTGTATGGAAAACCTGTGTGCGGAGGAACCGACTCGTAGCTAGTAGCGCCCTTACTTTGTTTCGAGTCCGCTCAACAACTTAAGTGAGCTGCTAGCGCCCTTACTTTGTTTCGAGTCCGCTCAACAACTTAAGTGAGCCGCTAGCGCCCTTACTTTGTTTCGAGTTCACTCAACAACTTAAGTGAGCTGCGACTAGTTGCGACAAGGTTTCTTGTCGGCAGCAGCACCGCCAGCAGGCTGCTGACGTCCCGCACTCAGCGCTCGCGGCTCAGGTGCCTGCACCGGCAAGTTCCCTAAAAGCGTAGGGTAAAAAGACATACAAAGGGAGGAATCAAGTAAAGGGAATAACATTGCAATCACTACCCAGAATAAAGTTATATTACAAAGATAGCTTGTCGCAGCTCTAATAGATTGTTTTCATGACAAGATAAACAGCGACAAGGGAAGAAGAAATGGGTGGCCTAATCTACGCGATCGCCTTCAACCCTCTTGATCCCGCTCACCTTGTCCACAATGGGTGCGACAAGGGCCTTGAGCTCCTCCAGATCAGCTTCTGGCGGCAAAGTCCTGAGGATGTTGGTGAGGCGGAGGCCCGGATTGCGGAAGGCCACCTTCATCAACACTTTCTGGAGGGCCCCTGCGTAGATCTTGCGCGACTCGTCAGCCAGTTGCTTGGGGATCCTCTCCCGGAGTCGCTGAAGGGCCGTCGCCACGCCCTTGAAGAACAGAACGAGCTTGGCGCTGGGTTGGAGGTTGTCGTCGGAGGGATACCCGAGATCCTCCATCCCCAGTTGCGCCAGCTCCTTGTCGATGTCCGTGGCGGCGTTCACAAGACTCTCCGTCCAGTGCGTCATGGTCTCCTTGAAGGCGTTCTTGGCGGCGGCAGCACTCTCCAGCAGTGCCTTGTCGGCCTTGATTTCCTCCTTCAAGGCCACCTCCCGCTTCTTGGCGCTGTCCAGAGTCTTGGTCAAAGTGGTTAGCTTCAACTCAAGATCCACGTTGGAGACCTTGGCGGTGCTGAGCTCCTTGCCCTTCTCGGAGAGATCGGCCTCCAGCCGCGCCACCTTCGTCTTCAACTCCTCCTTGGCGGCCTCGGCGGCGGCGGCAGCGTCCTCCGCTTGCTTGAGGGCTCCGCCAAGTTTCTCCTCGCGCGAGGCAAGCTCCTCCTCGTGGGCGTCAAGATTGACCTTCCGCTGCGCCAGCTCGCCCTCCTCCGCGGCTAGCTTCACAGCGGCAAGTCGCTGGCGCTCTTCGGCTTCGGCCTTCTCGAGGAGAAAGGCCTTCTGCGCTTCAACGAGCCGCTCCCGCTCCTCCGCCAGGGATCGGAGGGCTTCCCGGTGGAAACCCCCGAGCTCTTCCGTGCGCTTTTCAGTGTCTGCTCCCGCCTTCGCGACAAGCGCCTCGTGGGACTCCAGCTTGGCTTGTCGCGCGCGGTAGAGCGACATCAACTTCCCCAGCAGCCGCTCTTCTTCGGGCTCGTTGCTGCTGCTGCTTGGCGCATCGACCAGCGTCATCCCCGCGGAGGCGAGCACTTCCCCGTCGAAGATCTCTCCCTCGACCAGCGCCCTGGAGCTCGACGCCCAGGGGAGGTTAATGAAGATGCCTTCGCCGGCCTTCAGGTAGACGCCTGGCTGGGGCTCTCCGGAGCCCGGCGCTGCGGCAGCGGCGGATGGGTCGGCGGTCGGTGTAGCGCCTGGCGCTCCTGCGGCCTCAGGGCCGTCAGTGCGATCGCCGGACCCCTCGCCAGTTGCCGCGGCGTCAGCCTTGGCGGACTCTGCGCTGGCGGCATCGCCACCACCGGCTGCTTCGTCGGCGATGACCTCGGTCTCCATTGGCTCTGTAGCAGATGGGTTTGACAGCCGGAAAGGGGAGAAGAATCAAGCGAAAATCCAACGAAAAGAAGATCAAAAGAAGAAGAACCCAAGGGAAGTTTTGAAGCAAGAGGAGTACCTGCACCAGGTTCTGCAGTTATGGTCTCCGCCGTCGGGGGGCCGCTGGTGCTGTCCCTTGCCGGAGAACCCTCCCTTGCCGGAGACTTCTCCCTTGCCGGAGAACCCTCCCTTGCCGGAGACTTCTCCCTTACCGGGAAGCCCTCCCTTGCCGGAGAATTCTCCCTTGTCGGGGGATTCTCCCTTGGCTCCTGGTGGGGCTGCTCGGCTCCTACACGAGTCAACAAGCAGATATCAGCAAAGACAAGTACCCAAGCGCGCCTCGCAGCAGAAAGTAAATCATACACTTACGCTGGGGGCTGCCCTGGAGAAAAGTCGCCGGGTCCGGCACGGTTGTCTCGGGCGCGCCACCTGCTGTCGCAGTGGGCTCGTCCTCGATGATGATCACTGGGATCTTAGCTCTCTTCGCCGCTCTCTGGGCCAGAGTCCTGAAGAGGAACAGGTTCAGGGAAAAGCAAGTGAGAAACAAAACAAAACAGCAAGAATTGAAGAACTATAAGTACAGCAAGAGAAGCTTACTCTTCTTCTTCTCCCTCGTCGGAGCTGAACGCGGAGAAGTCGAAGGGGTAGCTTCCCTTGGCCGCTTGGCGGGAGCGGTGGCGGCGGTCTGAGACGACCCCGCTCCGGCTGTCGGCATGGCGTGAGTAGCGGCAGGGACTGAAGCGGGGGTCCGGCTAGACTCCGCTCCAGTTGCCGTCGCAGCATGAGGCGCTCCCGCGGCAACGGTGTTTGCCGCGGTAGAGCGTGTCACGCGGCGCGGCGACTGTTGACCCGCTTGCCGCCCCGCCACGTCACCGGCCTTGCGGAGACGCCTTCTTGGTGGAGATGGAGGCTCTGCTTGCGGCGAGCTACCCGAGGACGAAGTGGAAGATGAGTTGATCTCCAGCGAGCCGCTCGTATCCTTGGCGGGCTCGCTCGGCTCAACGTTCTTCCCGGCAAGCTCTTTCTCGCTGGCAGGCTCCCTTCGCTCGGCACGGCTTTCCGCCTCTCCTGCATCTGCCTCCTCCACGGTGAATCCAAACTCGCCCGCGGCTGCGGCTGCCGCCGCCTCTTCCAGCCTGGTGGCGATGAGTGCCATCTCCGCGTCGGTGGTGTCACGGGTGAGGCCGTCCTTCTCGTCGGCGCGGATCGCCACTTCTACCAAGTCATCGAAAAATTGCTGCACGACGTCGTCTGCAGGCTCCTGCCAAGTTGGCACAATCCCGTGCGAGTCGCACCCCGGCATCATTGCACGGATGCGGTCGAGCGAGGAATTGTTGCACAACGGAACGACTCCCCCCGGCAACCTGAAAACTTCGGGATGTTGGGGGTCATACTTGAAGAGCTCCTGCAGCATCGCGTTGAGCTCCAGTACTGTGAAGTTGTAGTTGAGGCCCGGCTGCAGCCTCATGATGTCCGCCGCGTTCTTGAACTCCCAGGTGGGCCTCCCCCGCTCCTGCAGGGGGGCGATGCAGCGGCGAAGAAAGTCTGCGCCAACAGCGCCAACAGTAAGCCCGGCAAGCCTGAGGCGCAGGATCCTGGTGACGGCAATCTTCAGCCTGTCGTCTTCCGGGGCCACGTCACTCCAATCGCTGCCGCGTGCTACTGGGGTTTGGCGCTGGGTGGTGAATGGCTGCGGATTCTCCTCGTCAATCCAGCACCAATCTGCCCTCCACTCCTCCCACTTGCCGCGGAATTCTCCCTCCAGATAGGTTTCCTTCTTGCCGGCCCTTGAGATCCAGGCAATTCCGCCGGATAGAGGCTCTCCTCTCTCTACTCGGGGTATGAAGAAGTGGCGGAAGAGGGCTACGTTGGGATGGACTCCGACAAAGTTTTCGCAAAGATGTGCGAAAACTGCCATAGTCAGAACGGCATTGGGGGTGAAGTCAAGGAGGTGGAATCCATAGGTATTCATGATGTCACAGAAAAATTCAGAGAAAGGCGGGCAGAGCCCGCAGTAGAAGAACAGAGCAAAGAAAGGGTATCCATTTGGGGCCTTCTTCCAAGCAGCGGCGGGGAGTACCTTTGTGCGCGGATGCGCTCGTGTCTCCGCCGACCAGAAGAGGTAGTAGTTCTCCCTCAGCTCCTTCGCGGCAAGCTTGGGGGGGCGGGGGGGGGGGGGGGGGGGGGGAACTGCCCGCTCCTTCCGCAGCGCCGCGAGCCACTGCGCCTCGGTCGACTTCACGGCCTTCCCCTTGTCGGCTTTTGGAGCCATGGCGGAAGCAGTGGAGGAGGTCGACGGCGTTGGTGATGCTGGCGGCGATGGGGGGCGGGGCGCTGCTCTCTCTCTCGCTGCTCTGGGAAGGCGGGGGAGCGGCGGAGATTTCTGAGATTGGAAGCAGCAACGGGCGAATGTGCGAACTGCCCCTGTTTCCCCTGCTTATAAAGGGGTAGGGGGCGGACGTTCCGCATTTCCGAGTAAAATAACCACCCACGATCTCTCCCACGACGCCGCATTCAACGCGTGCCGTTCGGGGAGGGCGCGGTGGATACGGAGTAAGATACGGCGTAACCTAGGCCACGCGTATCCGTGCCCTGTTTTGGGCCTGGCCCAACAGCGCTCGGCACAGTGTATGGCCCAGGCCCGGGGGCTCCTATCGGTGTACTAGAGTAGGGGTACCCTAGTATCCCGAACTTGTGCACGGGCAGTCGCAGCATCCCGCGGCAAGGCTTGCCGGGTGACCGCCAAGGTCCTCCGTGGTTCCTTTGGAGCCATTCAAGCACAAAGTATCCAAGTCAAGACTCCGGCAAGAGGAGCTTGCCGGGAAGGCTAACAAAAGCATCCCAAGACCCCGGCAAGAGGAGCTTGCCGGGAAGGCCACCCAAGGCATTGCAAGGAACTTGCCGCGGCGCACCACGCGCCCCGGCAAGGCCCGGTGAGCGACAAGCTCCCGGACGCGACAAGACAACGACAGCGGCAAGGCGCTTGCCGTGGCAAGCCACCTCCCTGGGCCCGCGCTCCAGCACATCCACCAACGTGTCGCTCTGGGGCCCTTCCAGGCGTACGTGGCTGGAGGCTGTGCAGCCAGCGGCGTGTGGTGGCAAGCGGCGCTGACAAGATCGCCATCGTGGCGAACGGTGGCGTCCCTGGCGGTCCCTTTTCGCACTGTTTCGGCGACACAGACGGGCATTTAAGGCCCTTGTCCCCTGCCGTCAGGGTTAGGTATGATACACTGTAGCAGGTAGCCGTGCCTACCACAGCACCTTTCCATTTTTGCCCTTTACCTCCATTGCCACCTGTCGGTAACCCCTTGAGCATATAAAAGGAGGCCCGTGTGCAATGTAGAGGGGGGTGAGCTGGTTCAAACACTCACGCTCGGTCTTGTTAGCTGCGGGTGTGTACTGTAGCACTCCGCGCTCCCGAGCAAGAAATCAATACAAACCACAAAGCAGGAGTAGGGTTTTACGCATCCGTGCGGCCCGAACCTGGGTAAATCGCTCGCGTGCATTGCCTCGATCCGCTCTTTGCACGATCTCCGCCCCCGCCGAACCGAAAGGGACCCGGTCCGCCGGTCCCATAGGTGCCCGTGGATCAGTACCCCTTCACATGGCATTCTGAGGACATCTATTTTCGGGATATTTTTATATTGCATGGATAAATCAGGAAACAAACAGAAAAATACTATTTTTTACTTTATTTCAACTAAATAACAGAAAGTATAAAGAGGGTACAGAAGTTTGGGCTTCTAGTTTCATCCATCTCATGCTCATCAAAAGGAATCCACTAATAAGGTTGATCAGGTCTTGTTAACAAACTCATTCCGATTAACATGGAACCGGAGAAATTTCGAATAACACTATGTTACCTCAACGGGGATATGCACATCCCCTATAATAATTATATCGTATTTCTTCTTGACAGTAGGAAGAGGAAATTCAAAACCTCCAAATATAATCGATGGAGTTTTTCCAATAGAGTTGATACTATGAACTTGAGGTTGTTTCATCGGAAAGTGTACCGTATGCTCATTACCATTAACATGAAAAGTGACATTGCCTTTGTTGCGATCAATAAAAACCCCTGCAGTATTCAGAAAAGGTCTTCCAAGAATAATAGACATACTATCGTCCTCGGGAATATCAAGAATAACAAAGTCCGTTAAAATAGTAACGTTTGCAACCACAACAGGCACATCCTCACAAATACCGACAGGTATAGCAGTTGATTTATCAGGCATTTGCAAAGATATTTCAGTAGGTGTCAACTTATTCAAATCAAGTCTACGGTATAAAGAGAGAGGCATAACACTAACACTGGCTCCAAGATCACATAAAGCAGTTTTAACATAATTTCTTTTAATGGAGCATGGTATAGTAGGTAATCCTGGATCTCCAAGTTTCTTTGGTATTCCACCCTTAAAAGTATAACTAGCACAAACGCCCATGCGTTGCAACGGGGGAATACATCGCTTTTTATGAACCATAGTTACCCGAGTCAAGAGGGCCCCGATGAGAAACAAAAAGAAGGATGATTTCAGTATATTGCGACTTGAGATTTTGAGTTAATTGACTGTGTGTTCATTCTGAAATTTAGAAGTATAATATGGAAAAAGAATCAATATCAATAAATCTGAAATAACAGCAGCAGCAAACAAATCAACCTAAAATAAGAATTGCAACAATAGGAAGCAAACAAAAATATATTTATATTACCTGCAAAAAATCTCAACCTAGGTTTGCAATGGGGAAAAAAATATACCACACACACCTAACCCAATACCCGACGCCCTCTATTTGAACTATTATACTGAATATCAGTAAGCACTCTTCCTGTAATAGGCAAGGGAAAAGGAAAATTATGGCTCCTAGAAAGAACTTGTGTTAAACACAAGAAACCTACAAAATTAGTCGAGGAAATGATGGCCGTGCATTGCTACGGGTTGTCATCCGGATCATTGGTTGTAGAAGTAAAAAAACACTCTCATTTTGTCCAATGCCATTTGCTTTAGATGCGCACTGCTCTAAAGTGGAAGGGATGTGGTTGGAAAGGGAAGAGCACACAGAAAAGTTTGATCAAGTGCAACATGTAATCTGATTATTAAGTAGAAGATATGCCAAATGCTTGCATGTGCTTCTCTATTGAGTACAATGCTTCCGGCACAAAACAATAGACAATTATGAATTGAGGCAAAATTTTCCTTTGAAGTGCTAGCAAATCTCTTCTCAAGCATGTTGGAGACTGTCATTCCAATTGTTTATAACAACCAATAAACATCCATAGATTAGACAACGAATTAATACACTCTGAACAGTTGGACATAGACATGGTTCAACTATCAATACACTCTTGTGTTAGACTTACACAATTATGAAAAAAATATTGTACCTCTGCCACTACTTCTAGGTCCCATTGCAAGTGCAGTTATGAGATACAAACAACCTGCTTTTGAACGTGCTAAATGCCTGTTCGTCATTTACGATTGAAAAGCATAATCCAAAAACCCACCAATTTCATGCATGTAGGACGATCGGGAAGGTTGGCGAGCGCAGAGTGACGTGGTGTGATGAGGACGATAGCGATGGCTGGCCGACAGGCGCACTGGGATGGGGCGCGTCGATCGCGGCAGACTGATGGCATAGGACTGCGATCCAGTGACTTGCCTCTGCAGCGCCATCTCATCTGCCCTCTAATGAAGAGCCAATGCTTTACAATGTGATCCAGTTTACATTGGCCCAACTGAAGACAAGCCACAACAGCTACCAAAAAGCACAAGCATAGAAACACATCCACATGGCACTTGAACAAATTTGTAGCAGCGACATCGTACAGAAACAACAGCGAAATGACACAGAAAACAACAACTACAAAAAAGCAGAAACAGGACAAATTTGTAACACTGAACATTGAAAATGTGTAGCATTAAAATATAAATTTTGATCCTTTAAATTCTACAAACGAAAAATCGAACTGCTAGAGAAAAAAAATTGTAGCAAGGTACAGCTGAACAAATTTGTAGCACTGAACACTGGATATATTAGGCAAGTCTGCTTGCACACTTAGCTACCAGTTCCTCCATCATCCAAATAATGAACTGGATGCTTACATATGCTATAAGAACCAGTGCAGGTCAATTCTTAACATTATCAGCTCATGACAATTTCCATGCTACTTGTCACTAAAATTCAAAAGCATCCACGATAAGGTAAATTCTTTGCATTATCAGTCAATCCAATCCAATATGATCCGTTATTAGTATATATGCTATAAGAACTAGTGGTGACGCTCCACCAAGAACCACACATCTAGCCGGCAACGAGGATACCCAGGATTGCTGGTGGGAGGAGCCGGAATTGGGGTAGGGTTGACTCACTCACATGATGGCTAGCTTGTCGGCGTTGGGGAGAGGCATGCAGGTCCGGGCAACGAAAGCAAGGAGCTTGGTTGGGGCGGCGATCCTCCTCAATCTACGGCCGCATGAGGAGCCCGGTCTAGGAAGTGGTTCACCTCGCGATGTGCTGCGGCGTGAGGAGCTCGGTCCCAGCGGCGGTCCTCCTCGATCTACGGCGGCACTCTTGGCCGGCCGGTAACTGCACTTCGCAGCAGCAGCTACCCGGCCCGTCAGGGCGCTCCTCCCTGGTCCTCACGGCGATGTCTCTTGGCTGCTCGGAACCGGCCCTTCGCGGCGAAGCGCGCGAGAGCAGGGATGCTCGCGTTAAGCCGTGTTGTTTTCCTTCAGATGTTGTTTGAAGAAAACGACTGCAGCAGACCAAAGGCTTCCTTGAACTTCATGAGCGATCATGTGTGTGGTCCTTGACGTGATTTTTTTGCGTTTAGAGAGGAGCGTGCAGTTTCCTGTTTTTCAGGGATTGATTAGCATCTGTTTTCTATGAAACGAATCGACAGATCGCTCCATGCTAGCGGCTCCTGGTTGAGATCGTCCGGAACGAATCGAGGGTTTGGATGTGACGTCCAGAATTTGTCTTCGGTTTCTTCTTGAATTGAGAAGGTTCTTTCCAAACTATTACATAGATCTATTTTTGAATCTCAGCCATTAATTTTTCATGTTAACATAAAATCAACGGATATAAAGGGACGACTTATGGATAACTATGAAAGCCTCCGTCTTTTAATATTAGGTAAAGATTAGCAAGCATGGTGGAAATTTCAGCTTCCGGTGTCTTTCTTTTATTAGTAATGATATCCTTCATATACTTAGCATAAGGATTTGTTTTGAGCACATCAGCCAATCGCATACGTAAAAAGATAGGTCTAATCATTTCAGCAAAGCGCTCAAAATCCTCATCATCCTTTTTCTTGGATGGTTTGGGAGGAAACGGCATGGATTTCTGAACCCATGGTTCTCTTTCTTTACCATGTTTCCTAGCCACAAAGTCTCTCTTATCATAATGTTGATTCTTTGATTGTGGGTTATCAAGATCAACAGCAGGTTCAACCTCTACATCATTATCATTACTAGGTTGAGCATCATCATGAACATCATCATTAACATTTTCATCAGGTTCATGTTCATTACCAGATTGTGTTTCAGCATCAGACATGGATATATCATTTGGATTCTCAGGTGTTTCAGCAATAGGTTCACTAGAAGTTTGCAAAGTCCTATCATTTTTCTTTTTCTTCCTTTTAGAAGATAGGTACATCAATATTATTTCCCTGAGAATCTTGCTCAATTCTCTTAGGGTGGCCTTCAGGATACAAAGGTTCCTGAGTTATTCTACCAGTTCTAGTAGCCACTCTAACAGTATAATCATTTTTCTTACTATTCATTTCATCAAGCAATTCTTTTTGAGCTTTAAGTACTTGTTCCATTTGAGTGGTAACCATAGAAGCATGTTTGCTAACAAGTTTAAGTTCACCTCTAATATTAGCCATATAATCACCCAAGTGTTTAATCATATAAGCATTTTGTTTTAATTTTCTACCAAAATAAGCATTGAAGTCTTCTTGCTTAAACAGAAAGTTATCAAACTCATCCAAGCACTGACTTGCAATTTTAGTAGGAGGGATCTCAGCTTTATCATATCTATAGAGAGAATTTACCTTTACTACCTGTGTCGAGTTATCGAGGTCTGGAGGTTCTTTAATAAATAAAGGATTAAGATCATATGTTTCTTCAACAGGCGGTAAATTAAGACCATGTATTTCTTCAATAGGAGGTAAATTCTTAACATCTTCAGCTTTAATACCTTTTTCTTTCATAGATTTCTTTGCCTCTTGCATATCTTCGGGACTGAGAAATAGAACACCTCTCTTCTTCGGATTTGGTTTAGGAATAGGCTCAGTAATTGGAGCAGGAGCTGGCTCAGGAGGTGCCCAATTATTTTCATTTGTCAACATATTATTCAATAAAGTTTCAGCTTCATCCGGTGTTCTTTCCCAGAAAAGAGAACCAGCACAACTATCCAGGTAATCTCTGGAAGCATCGGTTAGTCCACTGTAAAAGATATCAAGTATTTCATTTTTCTTAAGAGGATGATCAGGCAAAGCATAAAGTAACTTGAGAAGCCTCCCCCAAGCTTGTGGGAGACTCTCTTCTTTAATTTGCACAAAGTTGTATATTTCCTTTAAAGCAGCTTGTTTCTTATGAGCAGGGAAATATTTAGTAGAGAAGTAATAAATCATATCCTGGGGACTACGCACACAACCAGGATCAAGAGAATTAAACCATACCTTAGCATCACTATTTAATGAGAACGGAAATATTTTGAGGATATAAATGTAGTGAGATCTCTCATCATTAGTGAATAGGGTGGCTATATCATTCAATTTAGTAAGATGTGCCACAACGGTTTCAGATTCATAACCATGAAAAGGATCAGATTCGACCAAAGTAATAATATCAGGATCAACAGAGAATTCATAATCCTTATCGAGAACACAAATAGGTGAAGTAGCAAAAGCAGGATTAGGCCTCATTTTATCTCTAAGTGATTCTTTGTTCCATTTAGCTATTAACCTTCTAAGCTCATCGTTATCGTTGCAAGCTAAAATAGCGGCAGAAGATTCCAAATCAAAAATATAACCTTCACGAATAAGAGGCCTATCCTCATCATCATTTTCATCAATATTATCAGATTCAATAATTTCTTTCTCTCTAGCCCTAGCAATTTTTTCATCAAGAAATTCACTAAGGGGCACAATAGTATCAAGCATAGAAGTAGTTTCATCATAAGTATCATGCATAGCCGAAGTGCCGTCATCAATAACATGCGACATATCGGAACGAATAGCAGAAGCAGGTTTAGGTGTCGCAAGCTTACTCATAACAGAAGGTGAATGAAGTGTAGAGCTAGATGACAGTTCCTTACCTCCCCTCATAGTTGAGGGATAAATTTTTGTTTTCTCATCTTTCAAGTTCCTCATAGTGTCCAACAGATATAAATCCCAAGTGACTCAAAGAATAGATCTATGCTCCCCGGCAATGGCGCTAGAAAAAGGTCTTGATAACCCACAAGTATATGGGAGCGCAACAGTTTTCGAGGGTAGAGTATTCAACCCAAATTTGTTGATTCGACACAAGGGGAGCCAAAGAATATTCTCAAGTATTAGCAGCTGAGTTGTCAATTCAACCACACCTGGAAACTTAGTATCTACAGCAAAGTGTTTAGTAGCAAAGTAATATGATAGTGGTGGTAACGATAACTAAAGTAAAGAAAGCAAAAGCAATATTTTTGGTATTTTGTAGTGATTGTAACAGTAGCAACGGAAAAGTAAATAAGAGAGAACCAGTATATGGAAAGCTCGTAGGCATCGGATCAGTGATGGATAATTATGCCGGATGCGGTTCATCATGTAACAGTCGTAACCTAGGGTGACATAGAACTAGCTCCAATTCATCAATGTAATGTAGGCATGTATTCCGAATATAGTCATACGTGCTTATGGAAAAGAATTTGCATGACATATTTTGTCCTACTCTCCCGTGGCAGCGGGGTCCTAATGGAAACTAAGGGATATTAAGGCCTCCTTTTAATAGAGAACCGGAACAAAGCATTAGCACATAGTGAATACATGAACTCCTCAAACTATGGTCATCACCGGGAGTGGTCCCGATTATTGTCACTTCGGGGTTGCCGGATCATAACATATAGTAGGTGACTATAGACTTGAAAGATAGGATCAAGAACTCACATATATTCATGAAAACATAATAGGTTCAGATCTGAAATCATGGCACTCGGGCCGTAGTGACAAGCATTAAGCATAGCAAAGTCATAGCAACATCAATCTCAGAACATAGTGGATACTAGGGATCAAACCCTAACAAAACTAACTCGATTACAAGATAAATCTCATCCAACCCATCACCGTCCAGCAAGCCTACGATGGAATTACTCACGCACGGTGGTGAGCATCATGAAATTGGTGATGGAGGATGGTTCATGATGACCACGGCGACGAATCCCCCTCTCCGGAGCCCCGGACTCCAGATCAGCCCTCCCGAGAGGTTTTAGGGCTTGGCGGCGGCTCCGTATCGTAAAACGTGATGATTTCTTCTTCTTTATTTTTTTCTCCCCAAAAGCAAATATATAGAGTTGGAGTTCGCGTCGGAAAGTCTCTAGGGGGCCCACGAGGTAGGGGGGCGCGCCCACCCTCGTGGACATGGTGTGGGCCCCCTGGTCTTCATCTTTGGCGAGGATTTTTTATTAATTTTTATAAGATATTCCGTGGAGTTTCAGGTCATTCCGAGAACTTCTGTTTTCTGCACATAAAACAACATCATGGCAATTCTGCTGAAAACAGCGTCAGTCCGGGTTAGCTCCATTCAAATCATGCAAGTTAGAGTCCAAAACAAGGGCAAAAGTGTTTGGAAAAGTAGATACGACGGAGATGTATCATTGAACTAATATCGTTTGCCTTAGTTTATCTCAGGATATTAGTTCCAAGTGCTTCATGATGAAGACGTTGGACCCCCCATTTCAAAAAGGACAAAGGCGTGGTTTTTTCGCCTAGTCGAAGGTTTAGTTTTCGGTTTGCTTCGGGTCGTAGGAAAGACCTCACTATTAAGAAGGGTTGTGTGGATGAAAGTTGTGTGGGAATGTCATTGCCAAAACCATATTCTCTAGTCTATCCACACCTACCACCCAAAAATATCCATGTGTGCTTGTGTGAGGTACCCAAAGTGCTGCAACAGTAGGTTACTGGGTACCCTGTGCGCACGGGGTCTTTTGACCCCCGTGTGCACGGGGTACTGCGTAACATTATGGGCACCCCATGTGCACAGGGTCTTTTGACCCCCATGCGCACGGGGTTCTGTGTAACATTCTAGGTACCCCATTCGCACGGTGTGGTGCGGTTTCTTCTGTATACCCCATGCGCACGGGGCTGACTTAGCCCATGCGCATGGGGTCCAACGGGCAGAAACGGCCACCCGCCCTAGAACACTATATAAAGCCCCTTCTTCCACCTCCAACCTCTAACCCTAATGTCTTGTTGAGCTCCACCATTGCTACACCTCATTTTGCTCAATACTCACAATCCCTCCACCCAAACTTGTTGAAACTTTGGGGATTGGGAGAGCAAGACCTGATCTACAACTTGACCAAACCAAATCGTGTTCCCTTAACATTTCATCCCCATTGACTTGTTACTCTTGGAGCTTGGGCTCCTAGGCGGTTAGAGGTTCCTCCGGAAGCTTCCTTGCTTGCGGTGTGCTCCGGAGAAGTTTGTAAAGGTGTGGAGGTCGCCTTCAAGACCAACCCCGCGAGATTTGAGGCTCATCTGTTGGTGGTGACTCAAAGGAGATTACGGTGAGCCTTCGGTGGCGTTCCACAAGCTTTGGCTCCGGCAGCGCACCAAATAGAGAGTAGCTCTTCCCCAAGGAAGAGTGAACTTCGGGATAAAATCCGCGTCCTCGTCTCACTTGTGGTTAATCCTTTCCCGCACCTTTCTTTGCATTGTATGCTTGTTGGCTTGCTACTTAGTTTGTTGCCTAGCATATTGAGCTTGGAGCTTGCTTGTCATATAGGTTGCATTCACCTAGTTGCATATCTAGTGAACCCTATTTATCCGCTAAGCCTTAAAATTGTCAAGAAAAGATTAAAATTTATACTCTCCTATTCACCCCCCTCTAGTTGACTAATACGTATCCAACGTATCTATAATTTTTTATTGTTCCACGCTATTATATTATCTGTTTTGGATGTTTAATGGGCTTTAATATGCTCTTTTATATTATTTTTGGGACTAACCTATTAACCGAAGGCTCAGTGCCAGTCTCTGTTTTTTTGGCCTATTTTAGTGTTTTGCAGAAAAGGAATACCAAACGGAATCCAAACGGAATGAATCCTTCGCGATAATATTTCTTGGATCGAAAGCAAACCAGAAGACTTGGAGTTGAAGTCTGGAACTCCGCAAGGCGGCCACGAGGCAGGAGGGCGCGCCCAGGGCGGTGGTTTGCATGCCCCCACCCTCGTGGGCCCCACGGAGCTCCACCGAATTACTTCTTTCGCCTATATGTACCCTTCTACCCTAAAAACATCAGGGGGAGCCACGATACCACTTTTCCACCGCTGCAACTTTCTGTACCCGTGAGATCCCATCTTGGGGCCTTTTCCGGCGATCTGCCGGAGGGGGAATCGATCACGGAGGCCTTCTACATCAACACCATAGCCTCTCCGATGAAGTGTGAGTAGTTTACCACAGACCTTCAGGTCCATAATTATTAGCTAGATGGCTTCTTCTCTCTCTTTGATTCTCAATACAGAGTTTCCTTGATGTTCTTGGAGATCTATTCGATGTAATACTCTTTTGTGGTGTGTTTACCAAGATCCGATGAATTGTGGATTTATGATCAAGTTTATCTATGAATATTATTTGGTTCTTCTTTGAATTCTTATATCACTACTGGAAACAGCAAATTTGCCATCCGCCTGTTCTTTGCCGTCAGCTTGCGGACGGCAAAGAAGGGCTTTGCCATCTACTTCCAGGAAGCGGATGGCAAAGATGAGGCAGACGGCAAATTGGCTGATTGCCATCAGCCACTTCTTTACCGTCCGCCAGCAGACGGCAAAGGCGCAAAAGGCGGACGGCAAAGAGTTCAGCTGGGCCCCACTAGACGTGGGTCTAACGGACGTGGGGCAAACTTCTTTGTCGTCTGCCTACTGGACGTTTGCCGTCTGCTGGCGAATGGCAAAGAACGTGCCCTATCTCACCCCGCGCCCCAACTCTCTCCGGACCCATCTCTCTCTCTCTCCGTGCCCCCAACTCTCTTTCACCCCGCACCGCTGCCGCCGAGCCCCGCACCGCCCCACCCCGCCGCCGCCGCCCGGCGCCCTGTGCCCCCTCCGCCCGCATCAGCGTCGCCCCACCCTACTCTCTCTCTCTCACCGCCGCCGCCTAGGCCCGCACCGAACCATCCCCCCGCCGCCGTCGAGTACTGCCCCACCCCGCCGCCACCACCCCATCGCTGCCGCACCCCGCCGCCCCACCCTGCCGCCGCCGTACAGCGCCGTTGTGCCTCCTCCGCCCGCTGCCCTGCGCCTCCTCCGCACGCCGCCCTGTGCCTCCTCCGCCCGCTGCCTGCACCAGCGTCGCCCCGGCGCCCCTGTGCCCTCGAACGTGAGCCCCTCTTCTCCTTTTTTTGTTTTTTCAATTTTTTTATTTTAGATTACTTTTAGTTTTGTTTTAGATTTAGTTTAGTGTTATATTTATTTTAGTTTAGATTACTTTTAGTTTGGTCTAGACTTAGCTTTAGGCTTAGATAAATAAAAGAGGAAGAAGAAAGATGAAAAAAAAGTAGAAGAAGAGGAAAGAAGGAGGAGGAGAAGAAAGAAAAAGGAGAAGAAGAAAAGAGGAGAGGTGGAGAAGAAGAAGAGGGAAAGGGAAAGGAAGAAGAAGAAGAGGAGGAGGAGGAGGAGGAGAAGAAAGAAAAAGGAGAACAAGAAAAGAAGAGAGGTGGAGAAGAAGAAGATGGAAAGGAAAAGGAAGAAGAAGAAGAAGAGGAGGAGGAGGAGGAGAAGAAAGAAGAAGAAGAAGAAGAAGAAGTAGAAGAAAAGAGGAGAAGAAAGAAGAAGAAGGAGAAGAAGAAGAAGAGGAGGAGGAGGAGGAGGAGGAGAAAGAAGAAGAAGAAGAAGAAAGAGGAGAGGAGGAGGAGATGAAGAAGAAGAAGAAGACACGTTTTCATACTTTCTTATTTAGGGTTCCACCACGTGTTGAAGTTTTTTCTTTTCTTTAGATGAATGTTTTTATACTGCTAGCTAGTTGCCTACTTTGCTGAAGGAAAGAAGTTAAAATAGTTATTATATGAAATTCAACTAAAGTCAACATTTTTTGACGACTAGTGGTACTAATAAATTCAACTAGAGCCATCATATGTCCACAAGTGCATTGGTGTAGTTGATTATCTTCTGCTCAAAATTTATGCTGCTATAATGTTGTATGATAATGTTGTAAGGGTGCTAATTGGTCTCTTCTGCTGCTTATCAGAGATGGGGGGAAGCAGCCACTGCCGCTCTGCCCCACCGGAGTACGAGTTGGATGCTTTTGAGTTCTTCTGTATCATACTTGGGACTTTAGTATCATCCACGAGGTAGGTATATAAAATGAGAGATCTCCCCTTCACCCATGTCATTATGATAACTCTGTTGTTTGCTACATCACTCCTTGTCCCAAATTGCAGAGGCTGCCTGACACTTTTATGAACATGCTGGGTGAAGATCCGCCAGATAATGTGAAGCTCCGAGAGGCTGGCAGCGGGGTTCGCAGGCTGTGGGATGTGGAATTGGTGATCGAGGAGGGCCACATGTACCTGTGCCGTGGTTGGGAGAAGTTCTACAGTGCCTATGACCTGCAGACCGGGTACTTTCTTCTCTTCAAGTACGATGATGACGCCACAATGCTCATCGTGAAGGTTTTCAACGCGACTATGTGTCGCATGCGCTATGCTGACGACGAAGATGCCAGTGCGTTCTGCCTCTTTTTATTCCTCTACATTTGGCTTTGTCTCACATCGATTGTTAACGGTCATTGTTGCATTTGGACAGGCAATGGGAGCAGCAACAGCGAGACTGGCTACAGCCAAAGCAGCAGCGATTATGGCTGTAGGAAAAGCAACAACGATTCTGGCTTTAGCGAAAGCAGCAGCGATTCTGGCAGCAGCAAAGACAACAAGAAGGATGATCCGGACTGGAGTGGGGGAGAAGAGGGGCAGAGTGGGGATGAGGAGCTGCAGGATGACGATGGGCATCAGGCTGAGGATGACCTAGCGCTGGTGGTGGCTGACCAAGGGCAAGAGATGGTGGTGGCTGACCATGGGCAAGAGATGGTGGTGGCTGAGGATGACCTAGCGATGGTCGTGCCCGTCCTGCCTGAAGGTGGCCTCGCGATGGTGGTGGTTCCTGACAATGACCACGCACCGGTGGTGGCGCCGGCGATCCCACAGCTGGGCGACATGACCACGCCAATTGTGGTAGAAGACTACATCCCATAGCTGCCTCCACCGCCTCGCCGCTCTTGGCGCATTAGGCTAAGGAAGGAGAAGGAGAAGAACAATGAGAACTGAACTATGTCAGGTATGTCAGATCTCCAAAATGATATATATATATACTTAGTTAACTATGTTATCTCTAATATGCTTAGTTTCCTATAGGTTAGCTCCAAAATTACTTATGTTAGCAAAAAATGATCAAGTTTACATAATAAGCTTATAGTCTTCTTATTCTTCTTCTTTTCCAAAATGACATAGGTTAGCTTCATGTTACCTAAGTTGGCTCTAATATGCTAACTTAGAGCTTATATGCTTAGTTTCCTATAGGTTAGCTCCAAAATTACTTATGTTAGCACAAAATGATCAAGTTTACATAATACGCTTATAGTCTTCTTCTTATTCTTCTTATTCTTCTTCTTTTCCAAAATGATATAGGTTAGCTTCATTTTACCTAAGTTGGCTCTAATATGCTAACTTAGAGCTTATATGCTTAGTTTCCTATAGGTTAGCTCCAAAATTACTTATGTTAGCACAAAATGATGAAGTTTACATAATAAGCTTATAGTCTTCTTCTTATTCTTCTTCTTTTCCAAAATGACATAGGTTAGCTTCATTTTACCTAAGTTGGCTCTAATATGCTAACTTGGAGCTTATATGCTTAGCTTCCTATAGGTTAGCTCCAAAATTACTTATGTTAGCAGAAAATGATCAAGTTTACATAATAAGCTTATAGTCTTCTTCTTATTCTTCTTATTCTTCTTCTAGGATTCTTCTAGTGTTCTTCTTCTTCTTCTACTATTCTTCTAGTCTTCTTCTTCTTCTTCTTCTCTTCTTCTTCTTCTTCTTCTTCTTCTAACTTCTTGTTTATCATTTTGCAGATTTGATTTAATTCACGGAAGCTTGCATGGATGGAGTGCTTCTTTTCCATTTGTGTTTTTATTTTGTATCAATGTGAAACTTTTGTGAATTGATGGATAACGGTGTTGGATGAACAATGTGAAACTTTTGTAATATGTAACGATGGAACTATGTGTTGGCTATGTATGTATATATGATGAAACTTGTGTGTTGGATATGATTGTTATATGGATGCTTGTTGTATATATATGTGTTGGATATCTCATATGTGAAATATATATATATATATATGTATCATCTATTTGTTGTGAAAATGGTGGGATATAACAAAAAACAGAATAAAAAGAGACAATGTAGGCTCTTTGCCGTCCGCCACTGATGGCAAAGAGCCCTTTGCCGTCTGCCACAGACGGCAAACATGACACGTGGCCACCACCTGTGCTTCCTGGGAGACACATGTGGCTAAGTTTGCCGTCAGCTGGCTGACGGCAAAGCTAACCGCCAGCCACCTAACGGACTAACAGTGTTTAATTTGCCGTCCCTCTTCTTTGCCGTCCGCCACTATAGGCAAAGGGCTCTGTGCCGTCGGCCATAGAAAGCGGACGGCAAAGGACCTGTTTGCCGACCCTGTCTTTGCCGAAGCTATTTGCTGTCCGCGGCGGACGGCAAAATACCGGATTCCTGTAGTGTATGCATGATTTGATAACTTTGCAAGTTTGTTCGAATTACCAGTTTAGTTTGGCCTACTAGATTGATCTTTCTTGCAATGGGAGAAGTGCTTAGCTTTGGGTTCAATTTGTCGGTGTTCTTTCCCAGCGACAGTAGGGGCAGCAAGGCACGTATTGTATTGTTGCCATCGAGGATAAAAAGATGGTATTTATATCATATTGCTTGAGTTTGTCCCTCTACATCATGTCATCTTGCTTAATGCGTTACTCTGTTCTTATGAACTTAATACTCTAGGTGCATGCTGGATAGCGGTCGATGTGTGGAGTAATAGTAGTAGATGTAGAATCGTTTCGGTCTAATTGACATGGACGTGATGCCTATATTCATGATAATTGCCTAGATATTCTCATAACTATGCGCTTTTCTATCAATTGCTCGGCAGTAATTTGTTCACCCACCGTAATACAAGCTATCATGAGAGAAGCCACTAGTGAAACCTATGGCCTTCGGGTCTATTTTACATCATATTAATTTCCTGTCAACTTGCCAATTTATGTCTCCGTTTATTTTGCAATCTTTACTTTCCAATCTATACAATAAAAATACCAAAAATATTTACTTTACTATCTTTATTAGATCTCACTTTTGAGAGTGACCGTGAAGGGATTGACAACCCCTTTATCGCGTTGGTTGCAAGGTTCTTGATTGTTTGTGCAGGTACTAGGTGACTTGTGTGTTGTCTCCTACTAGATTGATACCTTGGTTCTCAAAAACTTGGGGAAATACTTAAGCTACTTTGCTGCATCACCCTTTCCTCTTCAAGGGAAAACCAACGCATGCTCAAGAGGTAGCAAGAAGGATTTCTGGCACCGTTGCCGGGGAGATTGGCGCCAAGTCAAGTCAAGATTTGATCTCCCGTTAACTAGCCATTTCTGGCGCCGTTGCCGGGGAGATCTATGCCCAAGTCAAGACATACCAAGTACCCATCATAAACTCTTCTCCCTTGCATTACTTTATTTTCCATTCGCCTCTCGTTTTCCTCTCCCCCACTTCTAAAACGATTTTCGAAAACCTTTGCCTTTTCTTCGCCCCTCTTCCGTTCGATCTTGTGTTACCATGTGCCTTCTTTTTGCTTGCATCTTCTCTTGCTAAAAGTTTATGGATCCTCATCCCCTTGCTAATCTTTTGAAGAGATCCAATTACGATGAACCAATTTCTAGTGATTTGAGTGCACTAGATTATCTTTATGAGGTTTTGCTTGAAATTCGTGAATCTGAAAATTGTGATGAAGAAATTTATGAAGAGATTCACGATAGCTCCTTGAACAAAAAGCATGATTGCAATGAGTTTACTATAAATTCCCTTGATGTCAATTGTGCAAATAATATGCAAAACCTTATGCTTGGGGATGCTAGTTTTGCTATGTCTACGACTTGTTGCAATGACCATGATTTGAGTGATTCTTCTTATGATCTTGAAAATTTATTTAAGCCCCATGATGAATATGAGATTGATAATAGTGTTTGCAATAATATTGAAAGTGAGTTTGGAGAGGTCATGACTTTAGTTAATGATAATCCCATTATTTTGGAAGAGTATCAACTTCGCATGCATATGGATCATGTTGAGAATATGTTATGTGATAGTTATTTTGTTGAATTTGCCTATGATACTACATGTAATTATTATGAGAGAGGAAAATATGGTTGTAGAAATTTTTATCTTACTAAATTACCTCTCGTGATGTTGAGATTGCTATAGTCTCTTTCTTCTTCCTTGCATATGCTAATTTTTGCTTGCTATGATAATTTGATTGCTTATAAAATGCCTATTCATAGGAAGTATGTTAGACTTAGATGTGTTTATCATGTGTTCTATGATGCTCTCTTTGTGCTTTAATTCTTGTCCTTGATGTGAGCATCATTAAAATTATCAATGCCTAGCTAGGGGCGTTAAACCATAGCGCTTGTTGGGAGACAACCCAATTTTATTTTTTCCTTGCTTTTTGTTCCTGTTTAGTAATAAATAATTCATCTAGCTTCTGTTTAGATGTGGTTTTTTTATTAGTGTTTGTGCCAAGTAAAACCTATAGGATCTTCTTGGGTGATAATTGTTTGATCTTGCTGAAAAAGACAAAAACTTTGTGTCACGAAAACAATTGTTGAAAATCACTAGAGAGCGATAAAATACTAATTCCAACTTCAGTAGATCAATAAACAAATTACCTAGGTCTTCCTAGTTTTTCATAATTTTTGGAGTTACAGAAGTATTCGTATGCTACAGATTGCTACAGACTGTTCTGTTTTGACAGATTCTGTTTTTTGTGTGTTGTTTGCTTATTTTAATGAATCTATGGGTAGTATCGGGGGGTATGAACCATAGAGAAGTTGGAATACAGTAGGTTTAACACCAATATAAATAAAGAATGAGTTCATTACAGTACCTTAAGGTGGTGGTTTATTTTCTTATACTAACGAAGCTCATGAGATTTTCTGTTAAGTTTTGTGTTGTGAAGTTTTCAAGTTTTTGGGTAAAGATTTGATGGATTTTGGAATAAGGAGCGGCAAGAGCCTAAGCTTGGGGATGCCCCGGAAGGCATCCCCTCTTTCGTCTTCATCTATCGGTAACTTTACTTGAGGCTATATTTTTATTCAGCACATGATATGTGTTCTGCTTGGAGCGTCTTGTATGATTTGAGTGTTTTCTTTTTAGTTTACCACAATCATCCTTGTTGTACGCACCTTTTGGGAGAGACACGCATGAATCGGAATTTATTAGAATACTCTATGTCCTTCACTTATATCTGTTGAGCTAGATAATTTTGCTCTAGTGCTTCACCTATATCTTTTTAGAGCACGGTGGTGGTTTTATTTTATAGAAATTATTGATATCTCATGCTTCACTTATATTATTTTGAGAGTCTTTTAGAACAGCATGGTAATTTTCTTTGGCTATAAAATTAGTCCTAATATGATGAGCATCCAAGATGGGTATAATAAAAACTATCATATGAAGTGCATTGAATACTATGAGAAGTTTGATTCCTCATGATTGTTTTGAGATATGAAGATGGTGATATTAGAGTCATGCTAGTTGAGTAGTTGTGAATTTGAGAGATACTTGTGTTAAAGTTTGTGATTCCTGTAGCATGCACGTATGGTGAACCGTTATGTGATGAAGTCGGAGCATGATTTATTTATTGACTGTCTTCCTTATGAGTGGCGGTCGGGGACGAGCGATGGTCTTTTTCTACCAATCTATCCCCATAGGAGCATGCGCATAGTACTTCGTTTCGATAACTAATAGATTTTTGCAATAAGTATGTGAGTTCTTTATGACTAATGTTGAGTCCATGGATTATGCCCACTCTCACCCTTCCACCATTGCTAGCCTCTCTTGTGCTGTGCAACTTTCACCGATATCATACACCCACCATATACCTTCCTCAAAACAGCCACCATACCTACCTATTATGGCATTTCCATAGTCATTCCGAGATACATTGCCATGCAACTTTCCACCGTTCCGTTTATTATGACACGCTCCATCATTGTCATATTGCTTTGCATGATCATGTAGTTGACATCGTATTTATGGGAAAGCCACCTTTCATGATTTTAATACATGTCACTCTTGATTAATTGCACATCCCGGTACACCGCCGAGGCATTCACATTGAGTCATATTTTGTTCTAAGTATTGAGTTGTAAGTAAATAAAAGTGTGATGATCATCGTTATTAGAGCATTGTCCCAGTGAGGAAAGGATGATGGAGACTATGATTCCCCCAACAGTCGGGATGAGACTCTGGACGAAAAAAAGAGGCCATAAAAAAGGAGAAAGGCCCAAATAAAAAATGAGAGAAAAAGAGAGAAGGGACAATGCCTCTATCCTTTTCCACACTTGTGCTCCAAAGTAGCAACATGATCTTCATGATAGAGAGTCTCCTATGTTGTCACTTTCATATACTAGTGGGAATTTTACATTATAGAACTTGGCTTGTATATTCCAATGATGGGCTTGTTGGAAATATGCCCTAGAGGCAATAATAAATTAGTTATTATTATATTTCCTTGTTCATGATAATCGTTTATGAAGGAAATATGCCCTAGAGGCAATAATAAAGTTATTATTTATTTCCTTATGATCATGATAAATGTTTATTATTCATGCTAGAATTGTATTAACCGGAAACATAATACATGTGTGAATACATAGACAAACAAAATGTCACTAGTATGCCTCTACTTGACTAGCTCGTTAATCAAAGATGGTTATGTTTCCTAACCATGAACAATGAGTTGTCATTTGATTAACGGGATCACATCATTAAGAGAATGATCTGATTGACATGACCCATTCCATTAGCTTAGCACCCGATCGTTTAGTATGTTGCTATTGCTTTCTTCATGACTTATACATGTTCCTATAACTATGAGATTATGCAACTCCCGTTTACCGGAGGAACACTTTGGGTGCTACCAAACGTCACAACGTAACTGGGTGATTATAAAGGATTACTACAGGTGTCTCCAAAGGTACATGTTGGGTTGGCGTATTTCGAGATTAGGTTTTGTCACTCCGATTGTCGGAGAGGTATCTCTGGGCCCTCTCGGTAATGCACATCACATAAGCCTTGCAAGCATTGCAACTAATAAGTTAGTTGCAGGATGATGTATTACAGAACGAGTAAAGAGACTTGCCTGTAACGAGATTGAACTAGGTATTGGATACCGACGATCGAAGCTCGGGCAAGTAACATACCGATGATAAAGGGAACAACGTATATTGTTATGCGGTCTGACCGATAAAGATCTTCGTAGAATATGTAGGATCCAATATGGGCATCCAGGTCCCGCTATTGGTTATTGACCGGAGACGTGTCTCGGTCATGTCTACATTGTTCTCGAACCCGTAGGGTCCGCACGCTTAAGGTTACGATGACAGTTATATTATGAGTTTATGCATTTTGATGTACCGAAGGTTGTTCGGAGTCCCAGATGTGATCACGGACATGACGAGGAGTCTCGAAATGGTCGAGACGTAAAGATTGATATATTGGAAGCCTATGTTTGGATATCGGAAGTGTTCCGGGTGAAATCGGGATTTTACCGGAGTACCGGGAAGGTTACCGGAACCCCCGGGAGCTAAATGGGCCATGATGGGCCTTAGTGGAAAAGAGAAGAGGCAGCCCTACATGGGCTGTGCGCCTCCCCCTTCCCCTAGTCCTATTAGGACTAGGAGAGGTGGCCGGCCCCCTCTCTCTCTGTTTTCCCCCTCCGCGAATCCTATTCCAACTAGGATTGGGGGGGGGGGGAATCCTACTCCCAGAGGGAGTAGGACTCTCCTGGCGCACCCCTTGTGGCCGGCCAGCCTCCCACCTTTGGTCCTTTATATACTGAGGTAGAGGCACCCTAGAACGCACAAGTTGATCCACGTGATCTATTCCTTAGCCGTGTGCGGTGCCCCCAGCCACCATATTCCTCGATAATACTGTAGCGGAGTTTAGGCGAAGCCCTGCTGCTGTAGTGCATCAAGATCGTCACCACGCCGTCGTGCTGACGGAACTCTTCCCCGACACTTTGCTGGATCGGAGTCCGAGGATCGTCATCGAGCTGAACGTGTGCTCGAACTCGGAGGTGCCGTAGTTTCGGTGCTTGATCGGTTGGATCGTGAAGACGTATGACTACTTCCTCTACGTTGCGTCAATGCTTCCGCAGTCGGTCTGCGTGGGTATGTAGACAACACTCTCCCATCTCGTTGCTATGCATCACATGATCTTGCGTGTGCGTAGGAAAACTGTTGAAATTACTACGAAACCCAACAGTGGCATCCGAGCCTAGGTTATTTATGTTGATGTTATATGCACGAGTAGAACACAAGTGAGTTGTGGGCGATATAAGTCATACTGGCTACCAGCATGTCATACTTTGGTTCGGCGGCATTGTTGGACGAGACGACCCGGACCAACATTACGCGTACGCTTACGCGAGACTGGTTTCCCCGACGTGCTTTGCACATAGGTGGCTTGCGGGCGACTGTCTCCCCAACTGTAGTTGAACCAAGTATGGCTACGCCCGGTCCTTGCGAAGGTTAAAACGGAGTCTATTTGACAAACTATCGTTGTGGTTTTGATGCGTAGGTGAGATTGGTTCTTTCTTAAGCCCGTAGCGTAAAACTTGCAACAACAAAGTAGAGGACGTCTAACTTGTTTTTGCAGGGCATGTTGTGATGTGATATGGTCAAGACATGATGCTGAATTTTATTGTATGAGATGATCATGTTTTGTAACCGAGTTATCGGCAACTGGCAGGAGCCTTATGGTTGTCGTTTTATTGTATGCAATGAAATCGCAATGTAATGCTTTACTTTATTACTAAGCGGTAGTAATAGTCATGGAAGCACAAGCTTGGCGAGACGACAACGATGCTACGATGGAGATCAAGGTGTCACGCCGGTGACGATGGTGGTTACGACGGTGCTTCGGAGATGGAGATCACAAGCACAAGATGATGATGGCCATATCATATCACTTATATTGATTGCATGTGATGTTTATCCTTTTATGCATCTTATCTTGCTTTGATTGACGGTAGCATTATAAGATGATCTCTCACTAAATTATCAAGAAGTGTTCTCCCTGAGTATGCACCGTTGCCAAAGTTCGTCGTGCCCAGACACCACGTGATGATCGGGTGTGATAAGCTCTACGTCCATCTACAACGGGTGCAAGCCAGTTTTTGCACACGCAGAATACTCAGGTTAAACTTGACGAGCCTAGCATATGCAGATATGGCCTCGGAACACGGAGACCGAAAGGTCGAGCGTGAATCATATAGTAGATATGAGCAACATAACGATGTTAACCATTGAAAACTACTCCATCTCACGTGATGATCGGTTATGGTTTAGTTGATTTGGATCACGTGATCACTTAGAAGATTAGAGGGATGTCTATCTAAGTGGGAGTTCTTAAGTAATATGATTAATTGAACTTAAATTTATCATGAACTTAGTCCCTGATAGTATCTTGCTTGTTTATGTTGATTGTAGATAGATGGCTCGTGCTGTTGTTCCGTTGAATTTTAATGTGTTCCTTGAGAAAGCAAATTTGAAATATGATGGTAGCAATTATACGGTCTGGGTCCGTAACTTGAGGATTATCCTCATTGCTTCTCAGAAGAATTATGTCCTGGAAGCCCCGCTAGGTGCCAGGCCTGCTGCTGGAGCAACACCAGATGTTATGAACGTCTGGCAGAGCAAAGCTGATGACTACTCGATAGTTCAGTGTGCCATGCTTTACGGCTTAGAATCGGGACTTCAATGACGTTTTGAACGTCATAGAGCATATGAGATGTTCCAGGAGTTGAAGTTAATATTTCAAGCAAATGCCCGGATTGAGAGATATGAAGTCTCCAATAAGTTCTATAGTTGCAAGATGGAGGAGAATAGTTCTGTCAGTGAGCATATACTCAAAATGTCTGGGTATAATAATCACTTGATTCAATTGGGAGTTAATCTTCCAGATGATTGCGTCATTGACAGAATTCTCCAATCACTGCCACCAACCTACAAGAGCTTCATGATGAACTATAATATGCAAGGGATGAACAAGACTATTCCCGAGCTCTTTGCAATGCTGAAAGCTGCGGAGGTAGAAATCAAGAAGGAGCATCAAGTGTTGATGGTTAACAAGACCACTAGTTTCAAGAAAAAGGGCAAAGGGAAGAAGAAGGGGAACTTCAAGAAGAACAGCAAGCAAGTTGCTGCTCAGGAGAAGAAACCCAAGTCTGGACCTAAGCCTGAAACTGAGTGCTTCTACTGCAAGCAGACTGGTCACTGGAAGCGGAACTGCCCAAGTATTTGGCGGATAAGAAGGATGGCAAGGTGAACAAAGGTATATGTGATATACATGTTATTGATGTGTACCTTACTAGAGCTCGCAGTAGCACCTGGGTATTTGATACTGGTTCTGTTGCTAATATTTGCAACTCGAAACAGGGACTACGGAATAAGCGGGCACTGGCAAAGGACGAGGTGACGATGCGCGTGGGAAACGGTTCCAAAGTCGATGTGATCGCGGTCGGCACGCTACCTCTACATCTACCTTCGGGAGTAATATTAGACCTAAATAATTGTTATTTGGTGCCAGCGTTAAGCATGAACATTATATCTGGATCTTGTTTAATGCGAGACGGTTATTCATTTAAATCAGAGAATAATGGTTGTTCTATTTATATGAGTAATATCTTTTATGGTCATGCACCCTTGAAGAGTGGTCTATTCTTATTGAATCTCGATAGTAGTAATACACATATTCATAATGTTGAAGCCAAAAGATGCAGAGTTGATAATGAAAGTGCAACTTATTTGTGGCACTGTCGTTTAGGTCATATCGGTGTGAAGCGCATGAAGAAACTCCACACTGATGGACTTTTGGAACCACTTGATTATGAATCACTTGGTACTTGCGAACCGTGCCTCATGGGCAAGATGACTAAAACACCGTTCTCCCGTACTATGGAGAGAGCAACAGATTTGTTGGAAATCATACATACCGATGTATGTGGTCCGATGAATATTGAGGCTCGTGGCGGATATCGTTATTTTCTCACCTTCACAGATGATTTAAGCAGATATGGGTATATCTACTTAATGAAACATAAGTCTGAGACATTTGAAAAGTTCAAAGAATTTCAGAGTGAAGTTGAAAATCATCGTAACAAGAAAATAAAGTTTCTATGATCTGATCGTGGAGGAGAATATTTGAGTTACGAGTTTGGTGTACATTTGAAAAACTGTGGAATAGTTTCGCAACTCACGCCACCCGGAACACCACAGCGTAATGGTGTGTCCGAACGTCGTAATCGTTCTTTACTAGATATGGTGCGATCTATGATGTCTCTTACAGATTTACCGCTATCGTTTTGGGGTTATGCTTTAGAGACGACCGCATTCACGTTAAATAGGGCACCATCAAAATCCGTTGAGACGACACCTTATGAACCATGGTTTGGCAAGAAACCAAAGTTGTCGTTTCTTAAAGTTTGGGGCTGCGATGCTTATGTGAAAAAGCTTCAACCTGATAAGCTCGAACCCAAATCGGAGAAATGTGTCTTCATAGGATACCCAAAGGAGACTATTGGGTACACCTTCTATCACAGATCCGAAGGCAAGACATTCGTTGCTAAGAATGGATCCTTTCTAGAGAAGGAGTTTCTCTCGAAAGAAGTGAGTGGGAGGAAAGTAGAACTTGACGAGGCAACTGTACCTGCTCCCTCACTGGAAAGTAGTACATCACAGAAAACTGTTCCAGTGACACCTACACCAGTTAGTGAGGAAGCTAATGATAATGATCATGGAACCTCAGATCAAGATACCACTGAACCTCGTAGATCAACCAGAGTAAGATCCTCACCAGAGTGGTACGGTAATCCTGTTCTGGAAGTCATGCTACTAGATCATGATGAACCTACGAACTATGAAGAAGCGATGGTGAGCCCAGATTCCGCAAAGTGGCTTGAAGCCATGAAATCTGAGATGGGATCCATGTAGAGAACAAAGTATGGACTTTGGTTGACTTGCCCGATGATCGGCAAGCAATTGAGAATAAATGGATCTTCAAGAAGAAGACTGACGCTGATGGTAATGTTACTGTCTACAAAGCTCAACTTGTCGCGAAAGGTTTTCGGCAAGTTCAAGGGATTGACTACGATGAGACCTTCTCACCCGTAGTGATGCTTAAGTCCGTCCGAATCATGTTAGCGATTGCAGCATTTTATGATTATGAAATTTGGCAGATGGATGTCAAAACTGCATTCCTGAATGGATTTCTGGAAGAAGAGTTGTATATGATGCAACCGGAAGGTTTTGTCGATCCAAAGGGAGCTAACAAAGTGTGCAAGCTCCAGCGATCCATTTATGGACTGGTGCAAGCCTCTCGGAGTTGGAATAAATGCTTTGATAGTGTGATCAAAGCATTTGGTTCTATACAGACTTTCGGAGAAGCCTGTATTTACAAGAAAGTGAGTGGGAGCTCTGTAGCATTTCTGATATTATATGTGGATGACATATTGCTAATTGGAAATGATATAGAATTTCTGGATAGCATAAAGGGATACTTGAATAAGAGTTTTTCAATGAAAGACCTCGGTGAAGCTGCTTACATATTAGGCATTAAGATCTATAGAGATAGATCAAGACGCTTAATTGGACTTTCACAAAGCACATACCTTGACAAAATTTTGAAAAAGTTCAAAATGGATCAAGCAAAGAAAGGGTTCTTGCCTGTGTTACAAGGTGTGAAGTTGAGTAAGACTCAATGCCCGACCACTGCAGAAGATAGAGAGAAAATGAAAGATGTTCCCTATGCTTCAGCCATAGGCTCTATCATGTATGCAATGCTGTGTACCAGACCTGATGTGTGCCTTGCTATAAGTTTAGCAGGGAGGTACCAAAGTAATCCAGGAGTGGATCACTGGACAGCGGTCAAGAACATCCTAAAATACCTGAAAAGGACTAAGGATATGTTTCTCGTATATGGAGGTGACAAAGAGCTCACCGTAAAAGGTTACGTTGATGCAAACTTTGACACTGATCTGGACGATTCTAAATCGCAAACCGGATACGTGTTTACATTAAACGGTGGAGCTGTCAGTTGGTGCAGTTCTAAACAAAGCGTCGTAGCAGGATCTACATGTGAAGCAGAGTACATAGCTGCTTCGGAAGCAGCGAACGAAGGAGTCTGGATGAAGGAGTTCATATCCGATCTAGATGTCATACCTAGTGCATCGGGTCCAATGAAAATCTTTTTGTGACAATACTGGTGCAATTGCCTTGGCAAAGGAATCCAGATTTCACAAAAGGACCAAGCACATCAAGAGACGCTTCAACTCCATCCGGGATCTAGTCCAGGTGGGAGACATAGAGATTTGTAAGATACATACGGATCTGAATGTTGCAGAACCGTTGACTAAGCCTCTTCCACGAGCAAAACATGATCAACACCAAGGCTCCATGGGTGTTAGAATCATTACAGTGTAATCTAGATTATTGACTCCAGTGCAAGTGGGAGACTGAAGGAAATATGCCCTAGAGGCAATAATAAAGTTATTATTTATTTCCTTATAATCATGATAAATGTTTATTATTCATGCTAGAATTGTATTAACCGGAAACATAATACATGTGTGAATACATAGACAAACAAAATGTCACTAGTATGCCTCTACTTGACTAGCTCGTTAATCAAAGATGGTTATGTTTCCTAACCATGAACAATGAGTTGTCATTTGATTAACGGGATCACATCATTAAGAGAATGATCTGATTGACATGACCCATTCCATTAGCTTAGCACCCGATCGTTTAGTATGTTGCTATTGCTTTCTTCATGACTTATACATGTTCCTATAACTATGAGATTATGCAACTCCCGTTTACCGGGGGAACACTTTGGGTGCTACCAAACGTCACAACGTAACTGGGTGATTATAAAGGAGTACTACAGGTGTCTCCAAAGGTACATGTTGGGTTGGCGTATTTCGAGATTAGGTTTTGTCACTCCGATTGTCGGAGAGGTATCTCTGGGCCCTCTCGGTAATGCACATCACATAAGCCTTGCAAGCATTGCAACTAATAAGTTAGTTGCAGGATGATGTATTACAGAACGAGTAAAGAGACTTGCCGGTAACAAGATTGAACTAGGTATTGGATACCGACGATCGAAGCTCGGGCAAGTAACATACCGATGACAAAGGGAACAACATATATTGTTATGCGGTCTAACCGATAAAGATCTTCGTAGAATATGTAGGAGCCAATATGGGCATCCAGGTCCCTCTATTGGTTATTGACCGGAGACGTGTCTCGGTCATGTCTACATTGTTCTCGAACTCGTAGGGTCCGCACGCTTAAGGTTACGATGACAGTTATATTATGAGTTTATGCATTTTGATGTACCGAAGGTTGTTCGTAGTCCCGGATGTGATCACGGACATGACGAGGAGTCTCGAAATGGTCGAGACGTAAAGATTGATATATTGGAAGCCTATGTTTGGATATCGGAAGTGTTCCGGGTGAAATCGGGATTTTACGGGAGTACCGAGAAGGTTACCGGAACCCCCCGGGAGCTAAATGGGCCATGATGGGCCTTAGTGGAAAAGAGAAGAGGCAGCCCTACATGGGCTGTGCGCCTCCCCCTTCCCCTAGTCCTATTAGGACTAGGAGAGGTGGCCGGCCCCCTCTCTCTCTTTTCCCCCTCCGCGAATCCTATTCCAACTAGGATTGGGGGGGGGGGAATCCTACTCCCAGAGGGAGTAGGACTCTCCTGGCGCACCCCTTGTGGCTGGCCAGCCTCCCCCCTTTGGTCCTTTATATACTGAGGTAGAGGCACCCTAGAACACACAAGTTGATCCACGTGATCTATTCCTTAGACGTGTGCGGTGCCCCCAGCCACCATATTCCTCGATAATACTGTAGGGGAGTTTAGGCGAAGCCCTGCTGCTGTAGTGCATCAAGATCGTCACCACGCCGTCGTGCTGACGGAACTCTTCCCCGACACTTTGCTGGATCGGAGTCCGGGGATCGTCATCGAGCTAAACGTGTGCTCGAACTCGGAGGTGCCGTAGTTTCGGTGCTTGATCGGTTGGATCGTGAAGACGTACGACTACTTCCTCTACGTTGCGTCAACGCTTCCGCAGTCGGTCTGCGTGTGTACGTAGACAACACTCTCCCATCTCGTTGCTATGCATCACATGATCTTGCGTGTGCGTAGGAAATTTTTTGAAATTACTACGAAACCCAACAGTTTATTGTCCATGCTAGAATTGTATTGATAGGAAAGTCAGATACATGTGTGGATACATAGACAACACCATGTCCCTAGTAAGCCTCTAGTTGACTAGCTCGTTGATCAATAGATGGTTACGGTTTCCTGACCATGGACATTGGATGTCATTGATAACAGGATCACATCATTAGGAGAATGATGTGATGGACAAAGACCCAATCCTAAGCCTAGCACAAGATCATGTAGTTCGTATGCTAAAGCTTTTCTAATGTCAAGTATCATTTCCTTAGACCATGAGATTGTGCAACTCCCGGATACCGTAGGAGTGCTTTGGGTGTGCCAAATGTCACAACGTAACTGGGTGGCTATAAAGGTACAGTACAGGTATCTCCAAAAGTGTCTGTTGGGTTGGCACGAATCGAGACTGGCATTTGTCACTCCGTGTAAACGGAGAGGTATCTCTGGGCCCACTTGGTAGGACATCATCATAATGCGCACAATGTGATCAAGGAGTTGATCACGGGATGATGTGTTACGAAACGAGTAAAGAGACTTGCCGGTAACGAGATTGAACAAGGTATCGGGATACCGACGATCGAATCTCGGGCAAGTATCGTACCGCTAGACAAAGGGAATTGTATATGGGATTGATTAAGTCCTTGACATCGTGGTTCATCCGATGAGATCATCATGGAACATGTGGGAGCCAACATGGGTATCCAGATCCCGCTGATGGTTATTGACCGGAGAGTCATCTCGGTCATGTCTGCATGTCTCCCGAACCCGTAGGGTCTACACACTTAAGGTTCGGTGACGCTAGGGTTATAGAGATATTAGTATGCGGTAACCCGAAAGTTGTTCGGAGTCCCGGATGAGATCCCGGACGTCACGAGGAGTTCTGGAATGGTCTGGAGGTAAAGAATTATATATAGGAAGTGCTATTTCGGCTATCGGGACAAGTTTCGGGGTCACCGGTATTGTACCGGGACCACCGGAAGGGTCCCGGGGGTCCACCGGGTGGGGCCACCTGCCCCGGGGGGCCACATGGGCTGTAGGGGGTGCGCCTTGGCCTGTATGGGCCAAGGGCACCAGCCCCAAGAGGCCCATGCGCCAAGAGATAAGGGAAAGAAAGAGTCCTAAGGGGGGAAGGCACCTCCGAGGTGCCTTGGGGAGGATGGACTCCTCCCTGGCCGCACCCTTCCTTGGAGGAAGGGCCAAGGCTGCGCCCCCCCTCTCCCTTGGCCCTATATATAGTGGGGGGAAGGGAGGGCAGCCTCACCTAAGCCCTGGCGCCTCCCTCTGCCTCCCATGACACATCTCCCTCCTCCCGCAGCGCTTGGCGAAGCCCTGTTGGAATCCCGCTACTTCCACCACCACACCGTCGTGCTGCTGGATCTCCATCAACCTCTCCTTCCCCCTTGCTGGATCAAGAAGGAGGATACGTCGCTGCTCCGTACATGTGTTGAACGCGGAGGTGCCGTCCGTTCGGCGCTAGGATCATCGGTGATTTGGATCACGACGAGTACGACTCCATCAACCCCGTTCTCTTGAACGCTTCCGCGTGCGATCTACAAGGGTATGTAGATCCACTCCTCCCTCGTTGCTAGATGACTCCATAGATTGATCTTGGTGATATGTAGAAAATTTTGAATTATTGCTACGTTCCCCAACAGTGGCATCATGAGCTAGGTCTATGCGTAGATTCTATGCACGAGTAGAACACAAAGTAGTTGTGGGCGTTGATTTTGTTCAATATGCTTACCGTTACTAGTCCAATCTTGATTCGGCGGCATTGTGGGATGAAGCGGCCCAGACCGACCTTACACGTACTCTTACGTGAGACTGGTTCCACCGACTGACATGCACTAGTTGCATAAGGTGGCTAGCGGGTGTCTGTCTCTCCCACTTTAGTCGGATCGGATTCGATGAAAAGGGTCCTTATGAAGGGTAAATAGCAATTGGCATATCACGTTGTGGTCTTTGCGTAGGTAAGAAACGTCCTTGCTAGAAACCCATAGCAGCCACGTAAAACATGCAAACAACAATTAGAGGACGTCTAACTTGTTTTTGCAGGGTATGCTATGTGATGTGATATGGCCAAAGGATGTGATGTATGAGATGATCATGTTCTTGAAATAGGAATCACGACTTGCATGTCGATGAGTATGACAACCGGCAGGAGCCATAGGAGTTGTCTTAATTTATTTATGACCTGCGTGTCAACATAAACATCATGTAATTACTTTACTTTATTGCTAACCGTTAGCTGTAGTAGTTGTCACGACCGGTTTTCCAATAAAAATATTTAGTGAGAAACCAATCTTTTGAGTCCAGTATGAGAAAAATTCTCCTTACCGGTGGACAAATTCTTGATACAATAAGCCAGTAGCATAAAATATATTACAGGGTCGAGCTACGGTTGCTCAACCAAATTATTACAAGCACGCCAATAATTATACATAATGGCGGACATGACACAGTGCTGTGGAGGCATACTACTGACTCGAGGATAGGGTGGTGGTGGAAAAACACAGCGGGGAGTGAGATACAAGACTCTAAAACTGTCATCTCATCGAGCGTCGAGGTGAGGCTCGATGAATTTATTTGGTAGCGGAAGCGGATATAATACAGTGACCAAATCCAGGGTCGCACGAGACTGACTGGGATTCCTCTAGGCGTCGGACTCGCTATCGAACTCTTCATCCATGAGATCGCCTTCGTCAGCATCTGGCCAAATCAACAAGCCAGTGAGTACTTTGAAAGTACTCGCAAGACAATTCAGACGTAAGATATAACAAATGCATGCATGAATGCGTCATGATTAATTCACCAATGTATATTCAAAATTTTAGCATAACGAAGTAAGTAAAAGGGAAACGGCGGTAGTCCGCCTGAAATCCCAACAAAACATAAATGAAACCGATCGGGTGTCTGAAGTGACGCCTCGAAAGGTGAACAAATAAATATAAGGAAATGATGCCATAGTCGGGCGTCTTAGCGACACCACATAAAGGGCTTTAAAAGAAATGCCACAGTCGGACGTCGGGGCGACATCACAGAAAGGGCTTTAAAAGAAATGCCACAGTCGGGCGTCTTAGCGACACCACATAAAGGGCTTTAAAAGAAATGCCACGGTCGGACGTCTGAGCGACATCACAGAAAGGGCTTTAAAAGAAATGCCACGGTCGGACGTCTGAGTGACATCACAGAAAGGGCTTTAACAGAAATGCCACGGTCGGACGTCTGAGCGACATCACAGAAAGGGCTTTAAAAGAAATGCCACAGTCGGACGTCTGAGCGACATCACAGAAGGGGCTTTAAAAGAAATGCCACAGTCGGACGTCTGAGCGACATCATAGAAAGGGCTTTATAGAAAGTAAAAGATAACAATGCCACAGTCGGACGTCTGAGCGACATCGCAGAAAGGGCTTTTATTCACAAGTAAATAATCCTCATAATCAACATTCAATTCATGAAAAAAAACGGGTTAGTCCATCCACAGGAATAATCATTTAACCGGACTTAGCACTCATACGATTCACCGGGGTCACTGCCATCAAAACTGGCACTTGTCAGGATAAGATGATACTGAACTTGGACATAGAATAGATGATTCAAGGAATATATGACTCTGCAGAGTTTGTACAAAAATTTCCCACATCCAACGAATTTCCGTAGTCACGAAGGACTAGTTCCGTTTACGGTATTTCGGAAGAAAACACAGCTAACCAGTACACACCCATCCTACCTCTCGATGCTAGGAATCACCCTAGACATCGTCCAAGAAAAACTTTTGAGACAGGGAGATCACAATCTCGAATAGCATGGGATCAAATTTATATACGCGCGCTCTAAGGGGTGCCGCCCTCTCGGTCCCAACCGGAAACACCCATGCCCCCTGACCGGATGACTGGCTTTAATCTAGGGCCATGGAACCATCATCACGGCCTCTCCTTTTGGTGTGTACCAGGAAAGCGGTTTGCAACTTACTAAGCCATATTCCTTGCGGAAAACATGTGGTAGTACAGGGAAGGAAATGGGAGGAACTGGACTGATACGGTTTGACACTGTAGTCATATAACCTGGCATAAGACTGGCATGCTACAACACTGCCATCTTACCCATCCTCATGCCAACACATGGCCATTCATATTCACATCCATCCACTCATGGATCATCGAACTCACTTACCTCAACAATGCATGGAAATAACGTTCATCGGTATGCTCATCAACATGCCATGAGACTAACTAAATGCAAAACATGCCAAGACACTCATCATATCAAAAGTTCAAACATGCTTGCCTGGTTCGAAGTAGTCGGAGCCTAGCTCGGTGAAGTTTGCGGTTCCGTCACCTCCTTCGGTATCTACGGTATAAAGAAAAATATATGCGCTATCGTAAATACCACGAGGTGCACAAAAAGTATTCCAAATAATTTTCAAATAAATCTGATAAAAAACTAGACAAAATTTTGAAGAGGACAGAAAAAGAATCAATCAAAAATACTATTCTGTTTAAAAGTTATAAAGGTTTTTGTCCAGGGACTCATCTGTAATGAAACAGAAAGTTTCCAGGGGCTAGCTCATAAAAACAGAAAACGTTCCAGTATTGAATACGCTAGCCCAGAGGGGAAAGCGTATTTTGCCCGAAGGCGTTTCCAGGAAACGATTCGTTTAAAAATGATAGAGAGGCTGACGGGCGGGTCCCACTCGTCAGGTTTAAACTTTCAAACGGGGGACGAAGCTCGTCGGCGCCCGAGAGCCGCGGTGGTCGCCGAGGGCGATCCACGGCGAGACAGGGGGATCGGAGGGTACCTCCGTGTTCAGGGCACCTTCCCGCGTCGGTTGGTGGTGGTGGTGGTCACCGGCAAGTACCACGTCGACGGCGAGCTTTGCTCCGGCGGACGGTGGTTCGGGTGATCGAGGGACTCGTCGGAGAGAGCTGCAGAGATCAAATTGAGGAGGGGGTTAGGCTCCTGGTAGCTAGAGGGAGTAACTGACGGGGTTTGGGCGGAGGAGACGGCCTCACCGGAGCGAATCGAGCTGGTGGCCGAGGCGGATCGGGGCGCCGGAGTTGGGGGAGGAGACCTCCTCGAGGTCCTCCTAGTGGCCTGGCGGGGCTTTGGTGAGGTGTAGAGGTGGTACGTGCTCGAGGGTGAGCTCGGGAGCCCTTTTTATAGGCGGTCCGAGGCGGTGGCCGTGAACGGGGATCTCCGGTGGAAGTTACGGCGGCGCAGAGCTTGGTCGGGGGTGATTAGGGAGTTGGGCGTCATCATGGAGGTCCAAGGTTCCATTTAGGTGCTAATCAGGCTGGGATTTGGTGCTTTGGGCGAGCTCGACAGAACGGGGCGGCGCGGGCCCGTCTGCGGCAGGGAGCACGTTCCGTGCTTGCCGGGCCACGGCGACGGTGCCACGGGCGTGCGCTGGCATGCATGAGCCACGCGTAGAGCCAGGGAGCAAAGGGCGGCACGGAACGGCATTATGCCGCCGTTCTTCTTCTTGTCGGCCGCTACGGGGGCTCGGCCGCCGCAAGACACGCCGGCGCGGGCGGCCAAGGGCGCCACCGACCCCGGGAAGACGCCAAGCGCGCGTGCGGGGGTGCTGGCCAGGGAGAAGGGGCCGCGCGCAATGCGCCAAGCGCACTGTGGACAGGTGACCGATCGCTGACAAAGAAACGACGCTGCGTCTCTGAATTTTCTGAATTTTTCTGAAAATGCAAAGGAACAGTGCAGCTCAGGTGTTCGACAGAACGTTTTTGGCCTCTGGGGATTTTTCCTTGAGCTGATTTTTGGTGGAGTGGCTTCTCATTGCTCCAGTAGGCTGCCTGAATTTTGGTGGAATTTTTGGAGAAGTGTAGATATGAATTTCACCAAATTTGGCAAATCTGGTCCAAACTTGCAGAGACTGAATTTTGAAAAATTTGAAAAGAGGAGGAGTGGATCAAGATGGTTCTGGGTTGTGGGTACAAAGGACAATCCAGAGGAGTTGGTTTTAGGTCAAAACTCAAATGCAATAGGGTACTTGCTTTGAAAATCCCTCAGGCTCCAAATAAAAGGCAGAAAAGATTTGAGGGGAAAAATAATTAGAATAAAATCCAAAACTTGCTTGGATGAGTTGGGACAGAGAACTTAGGTTGATTACAAGGAGGAGGGGAGGTTTTGGAGGGGTTTTACCATATGGGAAAAACACAAAATCATGGGTGGTTTCCAAGGTATGAAAATCCCAAATTTTCATAGAGTTTCTTTTTAAAAGAAAAAAGATTAAACTCCCAAAATAATTTGAGAGGGAACCAACAGAGAAGAAGTTTTCAAAAGATCAAACACCTTAGTTTGAAGAAAAATAAAATCCTTGCCAAAGAAAAGGAAGTTTTTAAGAGGAAGGATTTCTGGAAAAGAAATTTTTTTTTAAATGCCCTCTTAAAAAAAATTCAACAAAGTTTTTGAGGAAAACCAAATTAAAATTTTTGGAGTGTCACAACACCTACCCCCTTAGGAAAAATCTCGTCCCCGAGATTTCAGCTGATCCTTAAATAAGTGTGGATGCTCTGTCCGAAGAAAATCCTCTCTTTCCCAAGTTGCTTCACTTTCGGTGTGATTGCTCCACTAAACTCTGAAAAACTTGATGGTTTTCTGTTGGGTCCTCCTTTCAGACTCCTCTAATATTTTTACTGGGCGTTCCCGATAAGTGAGGTCTGGCTGCACGTCAATGTTCTCATGGGATACTTGCTTCCCTGGTTTGCTTACGCACTTCCTTAATTGAGAGAAGTGGAACACGTCGTGAATGTCGGACAAGTCTTCGGGTAAGTCTAGCTGTGAGGCTACAGTGCCTGTTCGTGCCACTATGCAGAATGGTCCAATGAATCTTGGTCCTAACTTCCCTTTAATCTTAAACCGTTGTAGTCCCCTCATAGGTGATACTCGTAGGTACACAAATTCACCGGGTTAAAAATTGACCCCACGATGTTTCTGATCGTAATAACTCTTCTGTCGGCTTTGAGCGGTCTTGAGTCGGTCCCTGATTAGCTTGACTTTTTCCTCGGCTTCTTTGAGCATGTCTGGGCCGAAGATACGGCTGTCTCCGGTCTCTGACCAATTTAGCGGGGTACGACACCTCCGTCCGTATAGGGCTTCAAAAGGTGCCATTCGCAGGCTGGCCTGGTAGATGTTGTTGTATGCGAACTCGGCATATGGCAGACTTTCTTCCCAACCGGTTCCATAGGTGAGGACACATGCTCTCAGCATGTCTTCTAAAATTTGGTTTACGCGTTCAGTCTGCCCATCAGTCTGAGGATGGTAGGCTGTACTAAAGGCCAATTGAGTTCCCAGAGCCTGTTGTAAATGATCCCAGAATCTCGAGACAAATTGAGTGCCTCGGTCGGATATTATATTCTTCGGGACTCCATGCAGACAAACTATACGGGAGAGATAAATCCTCGCAAGCTTCTGAGTGTTGTAGGTTGTCTTCACTGGAATAAAATGTGCCCCCTTGGTTAATCTATCGGTGATGACCCATATGGCATCATTCCCATGTTGTGACTGAGGTAGTCCGACAATAAAATCCATCCCTATTTCATCCCATTTCCACTCAGGTATTTTGTTTGGTTGTAGTAGTCCGGCTGGTTTTTGATGCTCAACTTTTATGCGTTGACAAGAATCGCAACATGCAACGAATGTGGCTATGTCCCTCTTCATACCGTGCCACCAAAATCTTTCCTGAATATCCTTATACATTTTGGTTCCTCCAGGATGGATTGAATATGGAGTGGTGTGTGCTTCAGCTAGGATTTGCTGTTTGAGGTCCTCTATGTTTGGCACACAGAGTCTGTCTCCGTACCGTAATATTCCATCATCGCCTATGACAAACTCCGAGGCCTTGCCCATACTCACCTTTCTTTTAATTCCTTCAATGCTGGGGTGACCAGGCTGAGCTTCTTTAATTCTCTCCGCAAGGTCGGGCTTTATTTCCAAGTTTGATATGGTGCCTTCCGCGATCATTAACAAGTTGAGCTTGGCAAATTCTTGTTGGAATTCAGGTCTCATGCTTTGCAGACTATTTTCGTCGGAGCTGGGGTTCCGACTAAGAGCATCGGCCACTACATTTGCTTTCCCTGGATGATAGTGGATACCAACATCATAATCCTTTACCAATTCCAACCAACGTCATTGCCGTAAGTTTAGTTCTGGCTGTGTGAAAATATATTTGAGACTTTTATGGTCCGTGTATATTTCACATCGATTCCCAAGTAAGAAATGCCTCCATTCCTTAAGTGCATGAATAACTGCTGCCATTTCTAAGTCATGAGTGGGATAATTTTCCTCATGCTTGCGGAGTTGTCGTGAAGCGTATGCAACAACCTTGCCTTCTTGCATCAACACGCATCCGAGACCCTTTCTGGACGCGTCACAATACACTTCAAAATTCTTGTGTATGTCGGGTACAATTAACACCGGTGCTGTAGTTAATTTCCGTTTTAACTCCTGGAAACCTTTTTCGCAGGCCTATGTCCATTCAAACTTCTTGTCCTTCTTGAGCAACTGCGTCATTGGCTTGGCTAGGGTGGAGAATCCTTCAATAAATCTGCGGTAATATCCTGCCATTCCCAAGAAACTTCGTACGGCCGTTACGCTGGCTGGTGCCTTCCAGTCAAGTATGGCCCTGACTTTCTCCGGGTCCACTGCGATACCGTCTTGGGTCAGCACGTGGCCTAGAAAGCCTACTTGTCTTAGCCAAAATTCGCACTTACTGAACTTGGCATACAATTGGTGTTTTCTGAGTTCTCCTAGCACAATCCTGAGATGTTCCGCGTGCTCTTCTGGTGTCTTGGAGTATACTAGAATATCGTCGATGAATACCACAACGAACTTGTCCATAAACTTCATAAATACTTTGTTCATGAGGTGAACAAAATATGCAGGGGCATTAGTTAGTCCAAAAGGCATAACTGTGAACTCATATAGTCCATATCTGGAGGTGAAGGCTGTTTTGGGGATATCTTCTGCTCGCACTTTTAATTGATGATATCCTGACCTTAAGTCAATCTTTGAGAATACCTTGGCCTGCGCGAGCTGATCAAATAAATCATTTATTCGTGGCATCGGGTATTTGTTCTTGACTGTGACCATGTTAAGTGCTCGGTAGTCTATGCACAATCTTAGTGTTCCATCTTTCTTTTTGGCAAATAAAATTGGTGATCCCCAAGGTGAGGAGCTGGCTCGAATGTATCCTTTGTCCAGTAATTCCTTTATTTGTTTCTTCAACTCAATCAATTCGGATGGTGCCATTCTGTATGGTTTCTTGTATATGGGGGTGGTTCCTGGTGCTAGCTCAATGCTGAATTCTATTCCTCGGTCTGGTGGCATGTCTGGTAGTTCTTCGGGAAATACATCTGGAAATTCACATACCACTGGAACCTTGCTTAACTCTGAAACATCCACCTTATTCAATCTCGGTTTCCGGGGTATTTTTCTTTCCTTGGCTGATACTTTTATTGTCTTCCCGTGGTGGTGCGTGAGAATTACGGTCCGATTGAAACAGTCAATAAAACTTCCGTTGGTGGTTAACCAGTCCATCCCTAGGATGACATCCAGTCCTTTATTTTCCAACACAATAAGATTGGCGTAAAATTTCAATCCTTCGAACTCAATAACCACATTCTGACAGTAACTCTGAGTAACTTGCTGAATCCCAGGGGACTTGATGATCATGGATTTTTCCAAGGGAAACATCGAAAAATTATTTTGCAAAGCAAAACTTTTCGAAATGAATGAGTGAGAAGCTCCAGAATCAAACAAAACCGTTGCAGGTATTGTGTTGACAGGAAACGTACCGAGTATGATATCCGGAGCGTTTTGTGCTTCCTCTTTGGTTATGTGGTTTAGATGACCCTTCCTGTGGTTGTTGTTGGGGTTGAAATTGTTGCGCTTGGGCGCTGAATTATTTCCACCATTGTTTGGCTTCGGGGTCGAGTTCCTTGGCTTGGGGCACTGTTTGGCGTAGTGCCCTTCTTCTCCACAAGCGTAGCAAGTAACGCCTGGGCGATATGTGAACTCTTTGTCCCTTGCATGAAAATTCTTGGTTGGGCGTGAGATGTTTGTCGTAGGTTTGTGTGTCCCACCTTTCTGAAAATCTGTCCTGCTTCGGTGGTTGCACGCAAGAGAAGTCTGGTCTCTTTTTCGCTTGCGTAAATCTTCCAAGCTACGTCTCTCATTTTCCAGAGTAATAGCTTTGTCTACTAGTGTCTTAAAATCTGGAGAAGTGTGAACGACTAGTTGGCATTTAAGCGCGGGCGCCAGACCGTCAAGGAATTTCTCCATCTTCTTGCTTCCAGACATACGTTCTTCATTGGCGTAGCGGGACAATAGAGTAAATTGACCGTTGTATTCTGACACTGTCATGTTCCTTTGTTTGAGGTCATCGAACTCTCTCTTCTTGATTTTCATAATACTCTTGGGAATGTGTGCACCACGGAAACCTTCCTTGAAATCATCCCAGGTTATATCATTTTCGTTGGGGTGCATGTGCAGAAAGTTCTCCAACCATGATGCAGCTGCTCCTGTGAGATAGTGCGGAGCATATAGTACTTTCTCGAGATCTGAACATTTTGCAATAATTAATTTTCTCTCCATATCTCGAAGCCAATCCTCGGCCTCAAGAGGTTTGTCAGTATGAGAAAATGTTTGGGGACGTGCCTTCTGTAGCTCAGATAACTTGGAATGCTGCTCATACTGTCCATGGTGATTTCCCATGTTGATGACTTGGTTCATCATTTCCCGATGTTGTTGCTGACTCTGCTCATAAAGGCGGCACATTTGTGAAAGTGCCAATTCATTGCCCTGTTGGCTTGACTGTCCTTGTGTGAAATTGTTGCTGGGTTGTGTATCATAATTTTCCTCTGGTGGAGTTGGCATGGAACGAGTCCAAGGACGAGACATTTTTCACTCCGGGGATATATTTTGTAAAATTCCATAAGAAACGCGAAAAGAGTCGCAAAAACAATTACAGAAATGCATAAAGCTGGCAAATAAAAAATTAAATAACCAAGCTTACTCAAGAAAAACAAATCGATTTTGCGCACGGAGAAGGACTGCTCATTACATATCTTACACGCGAGCGGTAATTATACAATACGTCACTCAGAATATGCGTACATAATCCTGACATGTTATTTAGGCTAGTGCACTCCTCCAGATCCTACATGATGCGCAAACAGGCTACTTCTCACAACCTATGTACATATAAACATATCATACAAAGCGGTACATTGCATGGCGGCTAAGTGTACTCAGGCGGAGATGTTGACGACCTCCTTTGCCCTGCTGAGGGTGAGGCGTAGCGAGGCTGGAGACTCGACTTCCTCCTCGCTAATAGGCTCCATACGTGTAGTGTTGCGCTGAGTGGATGGAGCGGGTGCCAGGGGCGGAACGGACAGGAGTGGGCGCGCAGGGTGGTGCAGTGCGCGCTGGAGTGGGCGCAATAACTTGGTTGAACTCTTCGGTGGAAGGCAGGCGACGAGTAGGTGCATAAGATGCTGAGGACGAGACCCAAGTCAGTGGCGGTGCGGTGGGTAGGAGCTCCCTCCTGTTGGCAGCACAGCCATGAACTAAGTCCATGCGGGCAGCCACGAAGTCGTCCACCAGGTTGTCGAAGGCTGCCTCCAGGGCCCGGAGATACTCAATAAGCATCTCAAAAGCCTCGTCTCGTTCTCCTCTAGGGCAGGAGAATGCGTAGTGACAGGTGTAAGGCACATGGCATGGAAGATAACGGTAACGACGAGTCTTCATCACGGGGAGGACATCCCTGAGACGAGCTATCGCCTCGCGGGCTGCCATCTGCATAGCATGCTTCTCCGTAGGCATGGCTCTTCCCAAGAACCGGAAGCGGCGTAAATCACCACGCCCTCCCTTGAACTACACCGCAACCTGGTGCATGGTCAGACTGTCGTTGACTCGGTGCTGGCAGAGTGTGAAGACTGGGCGCACAGATGGCCCCATCGCGACCTGAACGATGAAGGAAAGAAGCTTGACGAACCCATCGGGCACATTGGCGAAGGTCTGAGACTCGCAGCTGTTGTCGGCCATCTACAAAAGTAGGCAAAAATTCTGCATGGTCAGATCATAAATTTATGCTGACTGACAGAAAATGTCTACAATCAAGAAAATATGAAGAGGCTCAATCATGCTAATAACCAATTAGCGATCGCTCCTAGTGGCTTCCTACAGTCAGCCTGGCTCTGGTACCAAGCTTGTCACGACCGGTTTTCCAATAAAAATATTTATTGAGAAACCAATCTTTTGAGTCCAGTATGAGAAAAATTCTCCTTACCGGTGGACAAATTCTTGATACAATAAGCCAGTAGCATAAAATATATTACAGGGTCGAGCTACGGTTGCTCAACCAAATTATTACAAGCACGCCAATAATTATACATAATGGCGGACATGACACAGTGCTGTGGAGGCATACTACTGACTCGAGGATAGGGTGGTGGTGGAAAAACACAGCGGGGAGTGAGATACAAGACTCTAAAACTGGCATCTCATCGAGCATCGAGGTGAGGCTCGATGAATTTATTTGGTAGCGGAAGCGGATATAATACAGTGACCAAATCCAGGGTCGCACGAGACTGACTGGGATTCCTCTAGGCGTCGGACTCGCTATCGAACTCTTCATCCATGAGATCGCCTTCGTCAGCATCTGGCCAAATCAACAAGCCAGTGAGTACTTTGAAAGTACTCGCAAGACAGTTCAGACGTAAGATATAACAAATGCATGCATGAATGCGTCATGATTAATTCACCAATGTATATTCAAAATTTAGCATAGCGAAGTAAGTAAAAGGGAAACGACGGTAGTCCGCCTGAAATCCCAACAAAACATAAATGAAACCGATCGGGTGTCTGAAGCGATGCCTCGAAAGGTGAACAAATAAATATAAGGAAATGATGCCACAGTCAGGCGTCTTAGCGACACCACATAAAGGGCTTTAAAAGAAATGCCATAGTCGGACGTCGGGGCGACATCACAGAAAAGGCTTTAAAAGAAATGCCACAGTCGGGCGTCTTAGCGACACCACATAAAGGGCTTTAAAAGAAATGCCACGGTCGGACGTCTGAGCGACATCACAGAAAGGGCTTTAAAAGAAATGCCACAGTCGGACGTCTGAGCGACATCACAGAAGGGGCTTTAAAAGAAATGCCACAGTCGGACGTCGGAGCGACATCACAGAAAGGGCTTTATTGAAAGTAAAAGATAACAATGCCACAGTCGGACGTCTGAGCGACATCGCAGAAAGGGCTTTTATTCACAAGTAAATAATCCTCATAATCAACATTCAATTCATGAAAAAAACGGGTTAGTCCATCCACAGGAATAATCAATTAACCGGACTTAGCAATCATACGATTCACCGGGGTCTCTGTCATCAAAACTGGCACTTGTCAGGATAAGATGATACTGAACTTGGACATAGAATAGATGATTCAAGGAATATATGACTCTGCAGAGTTTGTACAAAAATTTCCCACAGCCAACGGATTTCGGTAGTCACGAAGGACTAGTTCCGTTTACGGTATTTCGGAAGAAAACACAGCTAACCAGTACACACCCATCCTACCTCTCGATGCTAGGAATCACCCTAGACATCGTCCAAGAAAAACTTTTGAGACGGGGAGATCACAATATCGAATAGCATGGGATCAAATTTATATACGCGCGCTCTAAGGGGTGCCCCCCTCTCGGTCCCAACCGGAAACACCCATGCCCCCTGACCGGATGACTGGCTTTAATCCAGGGCCATGGAACCATCATCACGGCCTCTCCTTTTGGTGTGTACCAGGAAAGCGATTTGCAACTTACTAAGCCATTTTCCTTGCGGAAAACATGTGGTAGTACAGGGAAGGAAATGGGAGGAACTGGACTGATACGGTTTGACACTGTAGTCATATAACCTGGCATAAGACTGGCATGCTACAACACTGCCATCTTACCCATCCTCATGCCAACACATGGCCATTCATATTCACATCCATCCACTCATGGATCATCGAACTCACTTACCTCAACAATGCATGGAAATAATGTTCATCGGTATGCTCATCAACATGCCATGAGACTAACTAAATGCAAAACATGCCAAGACACTCATCATATCAAAAGTTCAAACATGCTTGCCTGGTTCGGAGTAGTCGGAGCCTAGCTCGGTGAAGTTTGCGGTTCCGTCACCTCCTTCGGTATCTACGGTATAAAGAAAAATATATGCGCTATCGTAAATACCACGAGGTGCACAAAAAGTATTCCAAATAATTTTCAAATAAATCTGATAAAAAACTAGACAAAATTTTGAAGAGTACAGAAAAAGAATCAATCAAAAATACTATTCTGTTTAAAAGTTATAAAGGTTTTTGTCTAGGGACTCATCTGTAATGAAACAGAAAGTTTCCAAGGGCTAGCTCATAAAAACAGAAAACGTTCTAGTATTGAATACGCCAGCCCAGAGGGGAAAGCGTATTTTGCCCAAAGGTGTTTCCAGGAAACGATTCGTTTAAAAATGATAGAGAGGCTGACGGGCGGGTCCCACTCGTCAGGTTTAAACTTTCAAACGAGGGACGAAGCTCGTCGGCGCCCGAGAGCCGCGGTGGTCGCCGGCGGCGATCCACGGCGAGGCAGGGGGATCGGAGGGTACCTCCGTGTTCAGGGCACCTTCCCGCGTCGGTTGGTGGTGGTGGTGGTCGCCGGCGAGTACCACGTCGACGGCGAGCTTTGCTCCGGCGGACGGTGGTTCGGGTGATCGAGGGACTCGTCGGAGAGAGCTGCAGAGATCAAATTGAGGAGGGGGTTAGGCTGCTGGTAGCTAGAGGGAGTAACTGACGGGGTTTGGGCGCCGGAGACGGCCTCACCGGAGCGAATTGAGCTGGTGGCCGAGGCGGATCGGGGCGGCCGGAGTTGGGGGAGGAGACCTCCTCGAGGTCCTCCTAGTGGCCTGGCAGGGCTTTTGTGAGGTGTAGAGGTGGTACGTGCTCGAGGGTGAGCTCGAGAGCCCTTTTTATAGGCGGTCCGAGGCGGTGGCCGTGAACGGGGATCTCCGGTGGAAGTTACGGCAGCGCAGAGCTTGGTCGGGGGTGATTAGGCAGTTGGGCATCATCGTGGAGGTCCATGGTTCCATTTAGGTGCTAATCGGGCTGGGATTTGGTGCTTTGGGTGAGCTCGACAGAACGGGGCGGCGCGGGCCCGTCGGCGGCAGGGAGCACGTTCCGTGCTTGCTGGGCCACGGCGATGGTGCCACGTGCGTGCGCTGGCATGCATGAGCCACGCGTAGAGCCAGGGAGCAAAGGGCGGCGCGGAACGGTGTTATGCCGCTGTTCTTCTACTTGTCGGCCGCTACGGGGGCTCGGCCGCCACAAGACACGCCGGCGCGGGCGGCCAAGGGCGCCACCGACGCCGGGAAGACGCCAAGCGCGCGTGCGGGGGTGCTGGCCAGGGAGAAGGGGCCGCGCGCAACGCGCCAAGCGCACTGTGGACAGGTGACCGATCACTGACGAAGAAACGACGCTGTGTCTCTGAATTTTCTGAACTTTTCTGAAAATGCAAAGGAATAGTGCAGCTCAGGTGTTCGACAGAATGTTTTTGGCCTCTGGGGATTTTTCCTTGAGCTGATTTTTGGTGGAGTGGCTTCTCATTGCTCCAGTAGGCTGCCTGAATTTTGGTGGAATTTTTGGAGAAGTGTAGATATGAATTTCACCAAATTTGGCAAATCTGGTCCAAACTTGCAGAGACTGAATTTTGAAAAATTTGAAAAGAGGAGGAGTGGATCAAGATGGTTCTGGGTTGTGGGTACAAAGGACAATCCAGAGGAGTTGGTTTTAGGTCAAAACTCAAATGCAATAGGGTACTTGCTTTGAAAATCCCTCAGGCTCCAAATAAAAGGCAGAAAAGATTTGAGGGGAAAAATAATTAGAATAAAATCCAAAACTTGCTTGGATGAGTTGGGACAGAGAACTTAGGTTGATTACAAGGAGGAGGGGAGGTTTTGGAGGGGTTTTACCATATGGGAAAAACACAAAATCATGGGTGGTTTCCAAGGTATGAAAATCCCAAATTTTCATAGAGTTTCTTTTTAAAAGAAAAAAGATTAAACTCCCAAAATAATTTGAGAGGGAACCAACAGAGAAGAAGTTTTCAAAAGATCAAACACCTTAGTTTGAAGAAAAATAAAATCCTTGCCAAAGAAAAGGAAGTTTTTAAGAGGAAGGATTTCTGGAAAAGATTTTTTTTAAATGCCCTCTTAAAAAAATTCAACAAAGTTTTTGAGGAAAACCAAATTAAAATTTTTGGAGTGTCACAGTAGTAGTAGTAGTAATAGTTGGCGAGGCAACTTCATGGAGAAACGATGATGGAGATCATGATGATGGAGATCATGGTGTCATGCCGGTGACGATGATGATCATGGAGCCCCGAAGATGGAGATCAAAAGGAGCAATATGATATTGGCCATATCATGTCACTATTTGATTGCATGTGATGTTTATCATGTTTATACATCTTATTTTCTTAGAACGACAGTAGTAAATAAGATGATCCCTCATTAAAATTTCAAGAAAGTGTTTCCCCTAACTGTGCACCGTTGCGAAAGATCGTCGTTTCGAAGCACCACGTGATGATCGGGTGTGATAGATTCTTACGTTCGAATACAACGGGTGTTGACGAGCCTAGCATGTACAGACATGGCCTCGGAACACATGCGAAACACTTAGGTTAACTTGACGAGCCTAGCATGTACAGACATGGCCTCGGAACACAAGAGACCGAAAGGTCGAGCATGAGTCGTATAGAAGATACGATCAACATGAAGATGTTCACCGATGTTGACTAGTCCGTCTCACGTGATGATCGGACACGGCCTAGTTGACTCGGATCATGTAATCACTTAGATGACTAGAGGGATGTCTATCTGAGTGGGAGTTCATAAGATGAACTTAATTATCCTGAACATAGTCAAAAGGTCTTCACAAATTATGTCGTAGCTCGCGCTTCAGTTCTACTGTTTAGATATGCTCCTAGAGAAAATTTAGTTGAAAGTTTATAGTAGCAATTATGCGGACTAGGTCCGTAGACTGAGGATTGTCTTCATTGCTTCATAGAAGGCTTATGTCCTTAATGCACCGCTTAGTGTGCTGAACCTCGAACGTCGTCTGTGGATGTTGCGAACATCTGACATACACATTTTGATAACTACGTGATAGTTCAGTTAAACGGTATAGAGTTGAGGCACCGAAGATGTTTTGAAACGTCGCGAAACATATGAGATGTTTCGAGGGCTGAAATTGGGATTTCAGGCTCGTGTCCACGTCAAGAGGTATGAGACCTCCGACGATTTTCTTAGCCTGCAAACTAAGGAGGAAAGCTCAATTGTTGAGCTTGTGCTCAGATTGTCTGAGTACAACAATCATTAGAATCAAGTGGGAGTTGATCTTCCAAATGAGATAGTGATGTTTCTCCGAAGTCATTACCACCAAGCTACCAGAGCTTCGTGATGAACTATAATGTATCGGGGACATATATGATGATCCTTGAGATATTTGCGATGTTTGACACCACAAAAGTAGAAATCAAAAAGGAGCATCAATTGTTGATGGTTTGTGAAACCACTAGTTTCAAGGAGGGCAAGGGCAAAAGGGATGCTTCATGAAACAGCAAATCAGCTGCTGCTCTAGTGAAGAAACCCAAGGTTGAATCCAAACCCGAGACTAAGTGCTTCTGTAATAAGGGGAACAGCCACTGGAGCAGAATTACCCTAGATACTTGGTAGATGAGAAGGTTGGGAAGGTCGATAGGAGTATATTGGATATACATTGTGTTAATGTGTACTTTACTAGTACTCCTAGTAGCACCATGGTATTAGATACCGGTTCGGTTGCTAAATGTTAGTGAACTCGAAATAAAAGCTACGGAATAAACGGAGACTAGCTAAAGGTGAGCTGACGATATGTGTTGGAAGTGTTTCCGATGTTGATATGATCAAGCATCGCACGCTCCCTCTACCATCGAGATTGGTGTTAAACCTAAATAATTGTTATTTGGTGTTTGCGTTGAGCATAGACATGATTGGATTACGTCTATCGCAATACGGTTATTCATTTAAGGAGAATAATGGTTACTCTGTTTATTTGAATAATACCTTCAATAGTCTTACACCTAAAATGAATGGTTTATTGAATCTCGATCGTAGTGATACACATGTTCATGCCAAAAGATATAAGATAGTACCACCTACTTGTGGCACTGCCACTTAAGTCATATCGGTATAAAACGCATGAAGAAGCTCCATGTTGATGGATCTTTGGACTCACTCGTTTTTGAAAAGTTTGAGACATGCGAACCATGTCTATTGGTGTATATGCATGAAGAAACTCCATGCAAAGGGACCGTTTGGACTCACTTGATTTTGAATCACTTGAGACATGCAAATCATACCACATGGGCAAGATGACTGAAAGCCTCGTTTTCAGTAAAATGGAACTAGAAAGCAACTTGTTGGAGGTAATACATTTTGATGTGTGCACTCCAATGAGTGCTGAGGTGTGTAGTGGATATCATTATGTTCTTACTTCACAGATGATTTGAGTAGATGTTGAGTACATTTACTTGATAAATCACGGGTCTGAATTATTGAAAGGTTCAAGTAATTTCAGGGTGAAGTTGAAAGATCGTCGTGACAAGAGGATAAAATATCTATGATATGATCATAGAGATGAATATCTGAATTACGAGTTTGGCACAGAATTTAAGACATTGTGGAAATTGTTTCACAAGTAATACAGCCTGGAACACCATAGTGTGATGGTGTGTCCGAACATCATAACTGCACCTTATTGGATATGATGCATACCATGATGTCTCTTATCGAATTACCACAATAGTTTATGGGTTAGGCATTAGAGACAACCACATTCACTTTAAATAGGGCACCACGTAATTCCGATGAGATGACACCGTATGAACTATGGTTTAGAGAAACCTAAGCTATCATTTCTTAAAAGTTTGGGGCTGCGACGCTTATGTGAAAAAGTTTCAGGCTGATAAGCTCGAACCCAAAGCGGATAAATGCATCTTCATAGGACACCCAAAACAGTTGGGTATACCTCCTGTCTCAGATCCGAAAGCAATAAGGGATTGTTTCTAGAATCGGGTCCTTTCTCGAGGAAAAGTTTCTCTCGAAAGAATTGAGTGGGAGGATGGTGGAGACTTGATGAGGTTATTGAACCGTCTCTTCAACTAGTGTGTGGCAGGGACAGGAAGTTGTTCCTGTGGCACCTACACCAATTGAAGTGGAAGCTTATGATAGTGATCATGAAACTTCAGATCAAGTCACTACCAAACCTCATGGGATGACAAGGATGCGTACTACTTCAGAGTGGTACGTAATCCTGTCTTGGAAGTCATGTTGCTAGACAACAATGAACCTACGAGCCATGGAGAAGCGATGGTGGGCCCGGATTCCGATAAATGGCTCGAGGCCATATAATCCGAGACAGGATCCATATATGAAAAACAAAGTGTAGACTTTGGAAGAACTACTTGATGGTCGTAAGGCTATTAGGTACATATGGATTTTAAAAGGAAGACGGACAATGATGGTAAGTATCACCATTAAGAAAGCTCGACTTGTCGTTAAGATTTTTTCCGACAAGTTCAAGGAGTTGACTATGATGAGACTTTCTCACTCGTAGCGATGCTAAGAGTCTGATGGAATTATATTAGAGATTACTGCATTATTTATGAAATCTTGCAGATAGGATGTCAAAACATTGTTTCCTCGACGTTTTTTTGAGGAAAGGTTGTATGTGATACAAACCGGAAGGTCTTGTCAATCCTGAAAGATGCTAATAAGTATGCAAAGCTCTAGCAATCCTTCTAGGGACTGGAGTAAGCATCTCGGAGTTGGAATGTATGCTTTGATGATGATCAAAGATTTTGGGTTTATACAAAGTTTATGAGAAACTTGTATTTCCAAAGAAGTGAGTGGGAGCACTATTGAATTTCTGATGAATATATGTTGTTGACATATTGTTGATCAGAAATGACATAGAATTTCTAGAAAGCATATAGGGTTATTTGGAAAGTGTTTTTCAATGGAAAGCCTGGACTAAGCTACTTGAACATTGAGCATCAAGATCTATAAGGATAGATCAAAACGCTTAATGGTAATTTCAAATGAGCACATACCTTGACATGATCTTGAAGGTGTTCAAGATGGATCAGTCAAAGAAGGAGTACTTGCCTGAGTTGTAAGGCATGAAGTTAAGACTTAAAGCTCGACCACGGCAGAAGAAAGAGAAAGGACGAATGTCGCCCCCTATGCTTTTGTCATAGGCTCTATACGGTATGCCATGCTAAGTACCGCACCTAATGTGTGCCTTGCCACATATCTGGCAAGAGGGTACAAAGGTAATCTAGGAGTAGATCACCAGATAGCGGTCTAAATTATCCTTAGAGGAATATGGATATGTTTCTCGGTTATGGAGGTGATAAAGAGTTCGACGTAAAGAGTTACGTCGATGCAAGCTTAACATCTATCCGGATAGCTCTGAGTAGAGATACCGGATACATATAATGGAGCAACAATTTAGAATAGCTCCAAGTAGAACAGTTATTTGAAATGGCTCCAAATATAGCGTAGTAGCTGCATCTACAAGATGACATAGAGATTTGCGAAGTACATACGGATCTGAAAGATTCAGACCCGTTGACTATAACATCTCTCACAAGCATAACATGATCAAACCCAGAACTCATCGAGTGTTAATCACATGGTAATGTGAACTAGATTATTGACTCTAGTAAACTCTTTGGGTGTTAGTCACATGGGGATGTGACCTTGAGTGTTAATCACATATCGATGTGAACTGGATTATTGACTCTAGTGCAAGTGGGAGACTGTTGGAAATATGCCCTAGAGGCAATAATAAATTAGTTATTATTATATTTCCTTGTTCATGATAATCGTTTATTGTCCATGCTAGAATTGTATTGATAGGAAACTCAGATACATGTGTGGATACATAGACAACACCATGTCCCTAGTAAGCCTCTAGTTGACTAGCTCGTTGATCAATAGATGGTTATGGTTTCCTGACCATGGACATTGGATGTCATTGATAACGGGATCACATCATTAGGAGAATGATGTGATGGACAAAGACCCAATCCTAAGCCTAGCACAAGATCATGTAGTTCGTATGCTAAAGCTTTTCTAATGTCAAGTATCATTTCCTTAGAACATGAGATTGTGCAACTCCCGGATACCGTAGGAGTGCTTTGGGTGTGCCAAATGTCACAACGTAACTGGGTGGCTATAAAGGTACACTACAGGTATCTCCGAAAGTGTCTGTTGGGTTGGCGTGAATCAAGACTGGGATTTGTCACTCCGTGTAAACGGAGAGGTATCTCTGGGCCCACTCAGTAGGACATCATCATAATGCGCACAATGTGATCAAGGAGTTGATCACGGGATGATGTGTTACGAAACGAGTAAAGAGACTTGCCGGTAACGAGATTGAAAAAGGTATCGGGATACCGACGATCGAATCTCAGGCAAGTATCGTACCGCTAGACAAAGGGAATTGTATACGGGATTGATTAAGTCCTTGACATCGTGGTTCATTCGATGAGATCATCATGGAACATGTGGGAGCCAACATGGGTATCCAGATCCCGCTCATGGTTATTGACCGAAGAGTCATCTCGGTCATGTCTGCATGTCTCCCGAACCCGTAGGGTCTACACACTTAAGGTTCGGTGACGCTAGGGTTATAGAGATATTAGTATGCGGTAACCCGAAAGTTGTTCGGAGTCCCGAATGAGATCCCGGACGTCACGAGGAGTTCCGGAATGGTCCGGAGGTAAAGAATTATATATAGGAAGTGCTATTTCGGCTATCGGGACAAGTTTCGGGGTCACCGGTATTGTACCGGGACCACCGGAAGGGTCCCGGGGGGCCACCGGGTGGGGCCACCTGCCCCGGGGGGCCACATGGGCTGTAGGGGGTGCGCCTTGGCCTGTATGGGCCAAGGGCACCAGCCCCAAGAGGCACATGCGCCAAGAGGTAAGGGAAAGAAAGAGTCCTAAAAGGGGAAGGCACCTCCGAGGTGCCTTGGGGAGGATGGACTCCTCCCTGGCCGCACCCTTCCTTGGAGGAAGGGCCAAGGCTGCGCCCCCCCCCTCTCCCTTGGCCCTATATATAGTGGGGGGAAGGGAGGGCAGCCTCACCTAAGCCCTGGCGCCTCCCTCTCCCTCCCATGACACATCTCCCTCCTCCCGCAGCGCTTGGCGAAGCCCTGTTGGAATACCGCTACTTCCACCACCACGCCGTCGTGCTGCTGGATCTCCATCAACCTCTCCTTCCCCCTTGCTGGATCAAGGAGGAGACGTCGCTGCTCCGTACATGTGTTGAACGCGGAGGTGCCGTCCGTTCGGCGCTAGGATCATCGGTGATTTGGATCACGACGAGTACGACTCCATCAACCCCGTTCTCTTGAACGCTTCCGCGCGCGATCTACAAGGGTATGTAGATCCACTCCTCCCTCGTTGCTAGATGAATCCATAGATTGATCTTGGTGATACGTAGAAAATTTTGAATTATTGCTACGTTCCCCAACAGGGCTTCCTCAAATTGCCCTAGGTCTTTGTGAGCAAGCGAGTTGGATGCAAACCCACTTAGTTTCTTTTGTTGAGCTTTCATACACTTATAGCTCTAGTGCATCCGTTGCATGGCAATCCTTACTCACTCACATTGATATCTATTGATGGGCATCTCCATAGCCCGTTAATACGCCTAGTTGATGTGAGACTATCTTTTCCGTTTTGTCTTCTCCACAACCACCATTCTATTCCACCTATAGTGCTATGTCCATGGCTTACGCTCATGTATTGCGTGAAGATTGAAAAAGTTTGAGAACATCAAAAGTATGAAACAATAGCTTGGCTTGTCATCGGGGTTGTGCATGATTTAAATATTTTGTGTGATGAAGATAGAGCATAGCCATACTATATGATTTTGTAGGGATAACTTTCTTTGGCCATGTTATTTTGAGAAGACATGATTGCTTTGTTAGTACGCTTGAAGTATTATTGTTTTTATGTCAATATTAAACTTTTATTTTGAATCTTATGGATCTGAACATTCATGCCACAATAAAGATAATTACATTGATAATTATGTTAGGTAGCATTCCACATCAAAAATTCTGTTTTTATCATTTACCTACTCGAGGACGAGCAGGAATTAAGCTTGGGGATGCTTCATACGTCTCCAATATCTATAATTTTTGATTGTTTCATGCTATTATATTATCTGTTTTGGATGTTTAATGGGCTTTAATATGCTCTTTTGTATTATTTTTGGGACTAACCTATTAACCGAAGGCCTAGTGCCAGTTTCTGTTTTTTTGCCTATTTTAGTGTTTTGCAGAAAAGGAATACCAAACGGAATCCAAACGGAATGAAACCTTCGCGATGATCTTTCTTGGACCGAAAGCAAACCAAAAGTCTTGGATTTGAAGTTTGGAACTCCGCGAGGCGGCCACGAGGTAGGAGGGCACGCCCACCACCCTCGTGGGCCCCACGGAGCTCCATCGACGTACTTCTTTCGCCTATATATACCCTTATACTCTAAAAACATCATGGGGAGCCACAGAACCACTTTTCCATCGCCGCAACTTTCTATACCCGTGAGATCCCATCTTGGGGCCTTTTCCGGTGATCTGCTAGAGGGGGAATCGATCACGGAGGGCTTCTACATCAACACCATAGCCTCTCCGATGAGTGTGAGTAGTTTACCATAGACCTTCGGGTCCATAGTTATTAGCTAGATGGCTTCTTCTCTCTCTTTGATTCTCAATACAAAGTTCTCCTCGATGTTCTTGGAGATCTATTCGATGTAATACTCTTTTGCGGTGTGTTTGCCGAGATCCGATGAATTGTGGATTTATGATCAAGTTTATCTATGAATATTATTTGGTTCTTCTATCAATTCTTATATGCATGATTTGATATCTTTGCAAGTCTCTTCGAATTATCGGTTTAGTTTGGCCTACTAGATTGATATTTCTTGCAATGGGAGAAGTGCTTAGATTTGGGTTCAATCTTGCGGTGTCCTTTCCTATTGACAGTAGGGGCAGCATGGCACGTATTGTATTGTTGCCATTGTGGATAAAAGATGGGGTTTATATCAGATTGCTTGAGTTTATCCCTCTACATCATGTCATCTTGCTTAATGCGTTATTCTGTTCTTATGAACATAATACTCTAGATGCATGCTGGATAGCGGTTGATGTGTGGAGTAATAGTAGTAGATGCAGAATCGTTTCGGTCTACTTGACACGGACGTGATGCCTATATTCATGATCATTGCCTAGATATTCTCATAACTATGCACTTTTCTATCAATTGCTCGGCAGTAATTTGTTCAAACCCACCGTAATACATGCTATCATGAGAGAAGCCACTAGTGAAACCTATGGCTCCCGGGTCTATTTTACATCATATTAGTTTCCCGTCAACTTGCCAATTTATGTCGCCGTTTATTTTGCAATCTTTACTTTCCAATCTATACAACAAAAATACCAAAAATATTTACTTTACTATCTTTATTAGATCTCACTTTTGCGAGTGACCGTGAAGGGATTGACAACCCCTTTATCGCGTTGGTTGCAAGGTTCTTGATTGTTTGTGTAGGTACTAGGTGACTTGTGTGTTGCCTCCTACTGGATTGATACCTTGGTTCTCAAAAACAGAGGGAAATACTTACACTAGTTTGCTGCATCACCCTTTCCTCTTCAAGGGAAAACCAACGCATGCTCAAGAAGTAGCATTGACCATATCAATCCTTTCAATTGGTATCAGAGCCTCGTGCTCTAATATAAGGTTTTACAACCTTAGAGGATATGGACGATCTAGGGAATGTGGGAGGTGGCGCACCTGTTGCGGAGGATTGTCAAAACCTACCCCACGCCGCGCCCGGAGCACTTGCTGCCCCGGCCGTTGCTCCTGCCGCTCCTATTAACCCGGGTGCCCCCTTGACCGCGGCCAATATTCTTTTAATGTTTGCGAACCTCAAAGCCTCTATGTTGAAAGAAGTTCGGTCCTCGGTCAAGGAGGAAATTGATGCTCGCTTAAAGCCCTCAACATCTGCATCAATCTTATTTGATCCAAATGACATTCATCATGCAGATGACTCGAGGGAACCTCTTGCTTCTCCGGCTCGTACTCAAGTTCCCAAGTACAATGTCGTGGAACCATTTTATGCACCTCAACCTTTGCAACATCCTCGCATTAATCCTGAGGGCCTCCGCCCCCTTTGAAAGCTAATGCGTTTACTAAGTGGAAGCTAGATATGGAGTCTTACATGTGTAGTGTTTCAACTCAACTATGGTGGATTGTGGTCAATGGGTTCAACCTAAAGGACCCAATGAATCTCACTCCAAGAGAAGCGATTGATGACCACCTCAATGCAACCGCACACAACATGTTGTGCACCGTAGTGACCGAAGACTATAGTGACTCCATTGCTCTCCTTAACACTGCAAAAGAAATTTGGGATTGCCTTGAGGAGGCTCTCGAAGGAGACGAAGCAATTCAAAGATCTCAATTGGCTTTGCTCAAGCAAGAAGTCAATCTCTTAGTGAGGAATGAGGGTGAGTACGCAGAAGATGTCTACCGAAGGTTGAAGTCCCTTGTGCTCAACTTGAGAACCTTTGGGTGCACTTGGGCAAATGATGACTTCATCAAGGACAAGTTCATAGATGATATGGTTCTCATGGAAGATACAATGGTCATGATGATACACCAACTTCCGGATTATCACAAGTTGACCGCAGCTCAAGTTGTTTCCACTTTCTCAACTCATGTTCTCTTGGAGACCAAGTCCAAGAAGACCTTTGCAATTGATCAAGCAACCAAGATCTCCAACCTTGCCTTGAAGGCCAAGAAATTGATAAGCCAACCATCAATGGATGAAGAAGTGAGTGAAGAGATACGTGAGGAAGATGTGGACACCTCGTGCCCAGCAAATGACTTTGCGGAAGACTTGGCTCTCTTAGTCAAAAAGTACTCCGGGACCATGGCAAACAAAGGGAAGAATCTTCAAGGAATATCTTTTGGACGAAGGAAATGCTACAATTGTGATAGCCCAAGACACTTTGTTCATGATTTTCCTTATGAGAGACGTGAAGACAAATCCGAGAAGCTTGTTCTCAAGAAGAATAAATTCACCAAGTTTGCAAAGAGAAAGGATGACAAGGCTCTTGTTCATGAAGAATACATGTCCAGAGATGAAGATGACGGTGATGATGATCAAGTGGGCACGGCTGCCATTGCCATGCATGCCACTACCTCCTCCTCCACCACCGGCCTCTTTGACCCTCCAAACGAGGACAAGCCTTTCACTCATCGGTGCCTTATGGCCAAAGAGGTAAAAACTAAGTCCAAATCTAAGAAACTCTACACTCCCAACGTCTCATGTGAGATAGTGGAGGATGAGTGTGATGAGGGCGTGGAAAATGACGAGGAATCCTTAATGGCTTTCATGAAAACTCTTCATGGTGAAGCTCATGCTCGTTTTGGCGATCTTCTTAAGTCACTTGCCGAACACGATGACTTTATTGAGAACGTTGAAAACCTCCTCATAGAGGAAAAAGAGAGAGTTGATCTCCTCGAGCACGAACTAAATGAAGAGAGTGTCATGAGAGCATCACTTGAGGAAGCCTTGTCGGCTCATCAAATTGACTTTTTTAAAACCAATGATGCTTTGCAACTTGCTCTTGAGAACAAATATGCTCTTAACGTTAGAGTTGAAAAGCTTCTAGTGGATCACACGAGAATTGTTGAGGAACATGAGTTCCTTGTGATTAGTTCCAAGGTTGTCAAAGGTGACCTCATTGCCCTCACCGAGTCTTATGCTCAACTTAAAGCTACAACTATTAAGGCTCTCACGTCCGTACCTCATATAGATACAAATGATGATGCTTGTACGGCTAACTTTGTTCATGATTGCACCTCTCTCCAAGAGGAGAATAAGAAGTTAAAGGCTCAAATTGAGAAAAGACTTGTATCATGCGTCCAAGGGGAGAAAAACCTTAATGACCTCTTGAGCAACCAAAAGGTGTGTGTTGCCAAGGAGGGAGTTGGGTTTGATCCCGCATCCAAGAATGGTAACAAAAAGAAGAAGAACAACAAGAAGAAGATCGGTCCGACTCCTTCTTCCCCTCCACAAACAGTAGTGTTTGTGCAAGAAGGGCACAAGGAGAAGGATAAGGAAAAAGAGGTTGTTGGGAGTGTCAAGGTCACTAGGGACAAGGCCATTCCCAAGAATTTTGCCGACAAGAACAATCCATCTTATGTCCTCATGAGAGGAGATGATGGCTATACCTTTGCAAAATTTGTTGGCTCTAACTATGATGATTATGCTTGGACTAATTGGGTCCCCAAGACCCTTGTTGCTAAATCTCCAGGACCCATTGCAAAATGGGTACCTATAACCAAAGCTTGATTCTTGTAGGCTACGTCTGCGACGGAAAAGAATGGGTGATCGATAATGGATGCACCAATCATATGACCGGAGAAAGGGAGATGCTTGTAGAGCTCGTTGATTCACTCGAGGCCTCTTCGAACATCTCGTTTGGTGACAATAGCAAGGGCAAGGTATTAGGTTTGGGCAAGGTGGTAATCTCTAATGATTCCTCACATTCAAATGTCATGCTTGTCCAATCCCTTCACTACAATTTACTTTCAACTATTCAATTGGCCCGTGCCGGTTATGATTCACATTTTGGTGAATTCCATGTGACCGTCTTTAAGAGAAGCAATATCAAAGTGGTCTTTGTTGGGCATGTTGAAGACAACCTTTGCGTGGTTGATTTCTCAAAAGAGAAAACTCATCTTGCAACATGCCTAATGGCCAAGGCCGACGTGGGGTGGCTATGGCACCGTAGGTTAGCCCACGCCGGTATGAGAAATTTACAAGCTCTCTTAAAGGGGGAGCACATCCTTGGACTAACCAATGTGTCTTTTGCCTAGGATCGTCCTTGTAGTGCTTGCATTGCCGGAAAGCTTCATGAAAAAGCTCATAAAGTGAAGACTATCATCACCACTTTGAGGCCCCTTGATCTTATCCATTTGGATCTTTTCCGGACGCCAACATATGATAGTTTGGGAGGGAGGAGGTATTGCCTTGTCATTGTTGATGAATTCACAAGATACACTTGGGTATTCTTTCTGAAGACCAAAGATGAAACTCAAGAAACCTTCATCAACTTTGCCAAAGAAGCTCAACGTCAACATAATTGTGAGAACAAAGCAATTCGAAGTGACAATGGCACTGAGTTCAAGAACAATACAATGGATGAAGTCTCGAGTGAAGAGGGGATAAAGCACCAATATGCCGCACCATATACTCCTCAACAAAATGGTGTTGCAGAGAGGAAGAATCCGAATCTTATTGAGATGGCTAGGACCATGCTTGACGAGTACAAGTCTCGATACAAGCTTTGGGCCGAAGCCATCAACACTGCGTGTCATGCTTCAAACCGGCTTTATCTTCGCAAGCTCAAGAACAAGACCCCATATGAGCTCCTAATCGGGAGAAAGCCTAACGTCAAATACTTTCGGGTATTTGGTTGTAAGTGTTTCATTTTAAACAAAAAATCCCGGTTAGCTAAATTTGAGTCTAGAACTTATGAGGGCATATTTGTTGGATATGCATCAAACTCTCATGCTTACCAAGTTCTCAATAAATCCACCGGGTGCATTGAGGAAACGATAAATGTGGAGTTTGATGAAGATAACAACTCCCGTGTGGAGCAAATTGTTCCACGTGTTGTAGGTGATGGGACTTCTTCACAAGCTATAAGGACGATGGGGATAGGCCACATTCTTCCACAAGAAACACCCCAAGTCCAAGTAGAAGAAGAAGGAGTAAGAGCCCCTCTTGTGGAGTCTCCACAAGGGAAGTCATCACCGACACCTCTTGTACAAGATGCTACGGGAGATCATGAACCTATCCAAAAGCAAGATCAAGTCCCTCATATTCCCGAGCTAGATCAAGAGCAAGCCCATTCAAATGGTGAAGAACCAATTATCGAGGCTCAAGATCAAGCTCAAGCTCGTGATCAAGATCAAGACCAAACCCAACCGCAAGTGTCTTCATCATCGTCACTTCCCAATGAGCAAGAACTTGTGGTTGCAAAGAGAAGGGTGTCTCCGAGGATAAAACAGTCTCAAGGGCAAGCTTCTTCATCAAGTCCAAAACCAAGTGAAGAAGAGCTTGAAATCAAAGAGCAAAAGGAGGCCGCCAAGTTAAAGCATCTTCAACATCTCACCGAGAACATCTACAGAAACATCAAAAATGGGGTAACTACTCGTAGACGTTTGGCAAACTTTTGTGAGCATGACTTGTTTGTCTCTTGTGTTGAGCCCCTTAATGTGGAAGATGCACTTGACAATCCGGATTGGATAGATGCCATGCATGAAGAACTCAACAACATCACCCGCAACAAAGTGTGGACCCTTGTGGAAAGACCCAAGGAATTCCATAATGTCATTGGAACAAAGTGGATCTTCAAGAACAAACAAGATGAACATGGACAAGTAATAAGGAACAAGGCAAGCTTAGTGGCACAAGGTTTCACCCAAGTTGAAGGTTTGGACTTTGGTGAAACTTTTGCCCCCGTTGCCCATCTCGAATCCATTCGTATATTGCTTGCTTATGCCTCTCATCATGATTTTAAATTATATCAGAGGGATGTGAAGAGTAAATTTATTAATGCTCCTCTTAAGGAGTTGGTGTATGTCAAGCAACCTCCCGGTTTCGAAGACCCCGATCACCCCTCTCACGTTTATGAACTCTATAAGGCACTCTATGGACTCAAACAAGCACCTCGTGCTTGGTATGATCACCTTACGGCATTCCTAAGCGAGAAAGGGTTCCAGATTGGGGTAATAGATTCCACTCTTTTCACAAAGAGGGTAAAAGGAGAGTTGTTCGTTTGCCAGATATATGTTGATGATATTATTTCTGGGTCCACTAACCATGCTATTAATGTTGAGTTTGAGAATCTTATGACTAAGGAATTTGCTATGAGCATGATGGGAGAGTTGAAGTTCTTCCTCAGTTTTCAAGTGAAGCAATTGAGAGGAGGAACCTTCATCAACCAATCTCGTTATATTCTAGACATGCTTAAGAGGTTCAAAATGCAAGATCTCAAGCCAATGAAGACATCCATGCCCACAAATGGTCAACTTCATCTTGATCCCAATGGTAAAGAAGTGGATCAAAAGGTATATCGCTCTATGATCGGTTCCTTGCTTTACCTTTGTGCATCTAGACCAGATATTATGTTGAGTGTGTGTATGTGTGCAAGATATCAATCCGCTCCTAAGGAGAGCCACTATTCAGCAGCGAAAAGAATCCTTCGATATTTGGTTCATACCCCAAACTTGGGCCTTTGTTATCCCAAAGGATCGTCGTTTGAGTTAAAGGGATAATCGGATTCGGATTGGGCCGGAGACAAGGTTTACCGCAAGTCCACTTCCGGTTCATGTCAATTCCTAGGGAGATCTTTTGTAAGTTGGTCTTCAAAGAAGCAAAATTGTATTTCTCTCTCGACAGCTGAAGCCGAGTACATTGCCGTAGGAAGTTGTTGTGCTCAATTGTTATGGATGAGGAAAACTTTGATGGGTTATGGTGTCAAATGTGACAAAGTGCTTCTTTGGTGTGACAATGAAAGTGCTATCAAGATAGCCGAGAATCCAGTTCAACATAGGAAGACCAAGCATATTGAGATTCGCCATCATTTCAATAGGGATCATGTGGCCAAGGGAAACATTGAGTTACTCCATGTCAACACAGAGAATCAACTAGCCGACATCTTCACCAAGCCCCTTGAAGAAGCAAGATTCTGCGAGTTAAGGCATGAGCTAAATATCGTGGATATAAGTATCTTGGGATGAAACGCTTGCTCACACACTCATACTCTTGTAATATCTTGCTTAGATGTAGGCACATTTCTAGGGGGAGCTAGCTCAACTCATGTGTTATCTCATCCTAGAAGTGCATAAATCAAACAAAATCTTTCGCATTAGCCAGTTCAGGTGGCACTTTTGCCTCAAAGATGAGTATTGGTCTTGGACCCAAGGTTCATATCTTCACGGTGCCATACCAAATAAACTCAAACATGGTGGCCTCGGCCACCGACCTCTCTTGAGGTTTATGTCCGCTTTTTTGTTTTCGTGTGTGTGGTGTGTTTTCTTGTCTTTTCTCTCTAAGTTCTTTCTTTTGTTGTGTTTCTCGTTTCTCTTTTGGTTCAAGTGCTCCACATATTCCCTTCTCGTAGGGATAGGTTGTATCTCGCGACGTATTCAGAAATGTAGATTGAGTGCCATTAGAAGGCATGGTAAGAGTTTACACTCAGCCATTCCTTCGGAAAATTGCCCTGGTGAAAATTCCTGGATACCCCGTGCCCACGGGCTCTATACCGTATGCACGGGACCCCCCGTGCGCACGGGGTTCACTTAGCCCGTGCGCACGGGGTCAGCGGTTCCAGGCCCTTAAGAGGTGGGGGCTTGGGTTCATTCCCACCCAGTGGCCCCCTCCACTCCCTAGAAAGCCTCCAGTGCCGCCGCCGTCGCCTCCGCTCACCGGAGCTCCTCCAGGCTCCATCGGGATCCTTGCTCAGTGGAGGTTCTTCAGGATGGGCTCCTCCGCCGGTTGGTCCATTCTCCCTCCTCCCTATCTCCCTCCGTGGATGCCTGTCTCTTCTCTAGGTTCTAGGGTTTCTTGTGTTCCTCAGTTTAGTATGGTTGCTCCACCTTCGGAGGATGAATCTAGATGCGTAGTTCCTCGGGTTGCCCTACTGCACCCACTCCCAGATCTCGATCTGGAAGTGGCTGTTACTGGGGAACCCCCGTGTCCACGGGGTGTTTGACCCCGTGCGCACGGGACCCCGTGCCCACGGTCCTGTACTGTGCGCATGGGGCACCCATACCCACGGGTTCTAAACCCTCGTGCGCACGTGGTATCTAGGGGCTTTTCACCTATTCTCTGCCTATTCCTTTGCCATCCATCTAGCACTTGTACTCATGTGGATTGTTTGCTTTGTGTTGTCGGGTGTTTGTGGGTGTTTCAGACTCCCCGAACAAGAGGGCCAAGCTCCATCGCAAGCGCCCTAAGGGAGGATCCAAGGAGTTCACGGTTGCTTGTCGACAGCCGTCAGAGGATCTTGGTTAGGGTCAGGATCATCCCAAGGTCGTGCAAGTCGTGCTGCCTCCAAGCGACCCTTTATTGAGGCCTCCGAGGATTCTGAAGAAGAGTATAACTCTCTAGAGGATGCTCACTATGTCAACCCCAATGTTGATGATGTTGATGAGGATGAAGATGGTGAGGAGGATGAAGAAGAGGAAGAAGAGCAAGCCATTCCCGTCCAGCGAGATCTTGGGCTCTTTCCTCTTGCCAAATGGACCAAGCCAAAGATTTGGGTTGAGCGTCAGAATTATACATATGAGGCTGCCACAGGTTTGGGAATGGATCCCAGGTTCAAGAATGAGTTTCAGCAAAGAGTTTACCATGAACTTCTCATGACCAAGTCAAAGAAGTTTGCTCCTCACAAGCAGGTTAACACTGAGAGTCTGCGCGACAATGATCATCTATATCCCGGTGTGTGTTCAGCTCTTGGAAGGTTGGGCCTCATTCCATTTGTCACTTTCAACTATCCATACAATGAGGATCTTGTGATGTAGTTCTTTGCCACTGTGTACTTCTCCAATGACATAACTCGCACCCTCACTTTGATGTCTGGGTCGCATCGGTGCTCTGCTCCTATGGCAAAGTTTTCTGAGATCATTCTGTATCAGTTCTTTGATGATGAGGTTGTTTCTGATGAGTTTGGCAGAGTTCGTGAAAGTGGGCAGTGCACTAAGGATGAGATTGCTTTTGCATATAAGCAAGAGAAGTCATTTGTGCACCTTGTGCCACTTTATGACACTATGCGATAAATCTTGAGTTACACTCTCACTCCTAAGGCCGGTGATTCCTACAATATTCGGAGCTCTATGTTGGATGTCTTTGTGTATCTACATCAGAAGAAGAGGGTGGATGTGTTGGACTTTATGTTCTATGAGCTTCGTCAGTGTGTGCTAGAGAACAAGTCCTTGATCTATGCTCCTTTCATCCAGGCATCGATTGAGTCTGTCTGCCTAGCTAAGTATACTCTCAGTTCAAGACTTCCATTCCCAAGCGCAACTCCAACTGGACCCCGGCTACTCCTACTCCTTATGTGCCTCCCAAGATAGGGTGCAACCCTAGGCCAGAGGATTGTGCTACATTCACTACAGACATGTCCTCCCCTGCACGGATTCCTCATGGTAAGGCCAAGTCTGTTGGTTCTGAGGCCGTTTTTGCCAGAGGGGAGAAGACGTATCTCTTGAAGACCTTAAGAAACATGTTCAAGATGTGCCAGTCTATGCAGCGCCGTCAGATTAAGGAATTCAACAAGGAAAAGCTAATGAGGCATGAGCAAAAGGCAGCTAGGGCCTTAGCCGGTGAGGAGGTCAGTCCAGGGTCAGAGGACAACGACAGTGAGGCCACAGCTCATTCCTTTCCGACGACGGGATGGCGCTTTAATGATGATGATGATGCTTCGAGCGCCCCTCCTCTTTTCTAGTGGGTCTGTGTGTCGCCGTTTGTCTCCTTTTTGTTGTCTTGGTGACAAAGGGGGAGAAGTGGTGGTGTGTGTCGGTGTGAGCTAGTGTTCGTGCTCTTAGTGTGAGTTGAGATCTCAAGCCTCGTGTTCTCTGCTGGGTGCTTTTTAATTGGCTTGAGATACTCTTATTTTCTTTCCGCTTGTGTGGTTGTGAGCTTCTCGTTGGCTCTCGTGAGACTATTACTTCCGTTGAACCTTATGCTATGATCATATCATGCTTATTATGTTACTTAGCTTTTGTCTCACGATATTTGCTCACCACACAGGTCATGAGATCTAGGCACCGTTATAGGTTTATTTTGTGATCCCATGTCGTGACGGAGGAAAGCTCTGTAAAAATTTGATACCATTTGGACATGCCAAAGTGGTACTTCCTTCACAATGCTCTTCTCTGGACAGAAACTTGAGAAAATTATTGAGAGTAATTGGCTAAACTAAATGATCTCAAATTTGGTGTAGGTAAGTTATATAGGTAGGAACATGCCCGAAAATATGACCAGTATAAAAGATGGGATGATGAGCTCACATGGATTGCTGGATAGAGCTCAAATTTTGTGGAGGGTGATGATTTGAGCATATGAAAGATTTGGAAGAATCTCAAATCATTTGGATAATCCAAGATAGTACTTCCTTCACAAAGCTTCTACCTGGATAGAAAATTTGGTAATTTACCAAGGGAGATTTAGTAGGCAAATGGATCTGAATATTGGCGTGTGGCAATGATTTGGATATGTAAGATTTACCAAAAAGTTTGAGGGCAATAGGAGGGGTATAGATAGCACTTGCATTGCAATGTGCCAATCTGGAAAAAATAGAAATTGAATCTGGGCTCACATAGATGATTGGAATGATCTGAAATTTGGAGGAGGATGAGAGTTGGGGCATATGAATGCACTAAAAAAATTTCATACCATTTGGATAAATACAAATGGTACTCCCTTCACAATGCTCTCCATTGAACCAAAAATTGGGAAAAATATTAAGGGAGATTGGCTAAATTAAATGAGCTAAAATTTGGTTGAGCGATGTTCTATCGGCAGGGTCGTGTTCTGGTAAATTTTGTAAAATTATAAAGCAATATAAAATATGGTTGCTTCACAACCTGAAAATATTACAAGAAACAAAGATTGGATGGTGAGCTCACATGGATTGTTAGACGGGGCTCAAATTTTGTGGAGAGCTATTATTTGGCCATATAGAAGATGTGGAAAAATCCAACTCATTAGGATATTCGTAGCCAGTACTTCCTTCACAAAGCTTCTAGCTGAATAGAAACTTTGGAAATTTGCTGAGGAAGATTTACTAGGCAAATGGAGCTGAATTTTGTCATGAGGCAATGATTTGGATAGTAAAGGGTGCCCAAAAATTTTGAGGGCAATCTAGAAAATATAAATAGCAATTTCTTCATAAAGTGCTGCCTGAACAGAATAGGAAAATCACAACTAGGCACACACGTAGACAAAATTGCCATGTTGTCATTCAATCACCATCGTCTAATTTCAATGATGATATAATTTGGTCATGAGGGACTTGAAATAAGGTGGTATGCATCATTCACATCTTAATGACCATTCTATGCAATCAGATAACGACATTTGGGCCACTAATTGTCCCAAGATTATAGGGTTTGGACCCCACTAGACTCTTCATGACAAATTTGTGAATTTTGGTCATGGATCAGTGACTAATTAAACCGTCGTCAATAATTTTAATCACAATCGAGCAATTTTCTTGTAGTGCATGAAGGCAGATCTGGACGATAGGGTGGTGGTGGGCATATGGGGCCGAAGGTTCATGGTCGGCAGCCAGCTCTGGATGCTGTGATCACTCCTTCTATGTCCTACACACAGATCCGAGCTACCGACCCGAGCCTGAGCCAGTGCATGAGCACGACCATGACCAGTGTGGTGTTACACTCCCTCCTAGTCGAGCGACACTCTGTAAGTATTTTCCCTCTTAACTTCATTGCTTACTTTATTTTCCGCATTGAGATGTTTAATAAGTTCCATCGTGTCATATTGTAGGCCTACATGGAGTACACACGCCAGGAGACCATGGCGTGGGCCGTAAGAGTTGCAGCCATCCAGGACCACCATGGATGATGGCGGTTAGTTTCGCCCCTTTTATTTCATTTCCACATTTCACTTTCATTTCTTCTGACAGTCGTGTTTGCTTTGTCAATTAACATGCAGCTCATTTTTCAGATCATGGCGGCAGGCACGGTTCCTGTAATGAAACACCACCACCAGCTGCTGTACCACAACCAGTGCTCCTTACCTTAGAGGAGTTTCTGGCACAGCACTCGGGGACTACAGTGGTTAGTACATCCCCAAACTATTCAACCACCACTTACCGTCTGTCCAACACAATCATATATTCCCTGAACATGCCTTTTCAAACATACAGGGAATCGGTGGATCGTCCGTTGGTGGTGGTGCCGGTCATCACATCACTCCCGAGTCACGGAGCCAGGTCACTCCGATCCACCGAGGCGGTGGCGGCCTTGGCGGTAGTGCTGCCGCTAGCAGTGACGACCTGGGCTTTGGCGGACATGGCGGTGACGACCCTGGAGGTGGTGGTGGACGTACTTGCGCTTATGCCTGTGGGTGACGGTGGTCATGATATACTTGTGTGCTTTAGATTCCTTGTGGTCTTTTATGCTCGTTCACATGACTTGTGTGCTTCTTAGATGCTTATGTTGTTTCTACTATGCTTATGTTTGTTGGTGGCGTTGGGTGTGAGGATGTGATGGTGGTGGTGTTGGTTGTGAGCACATATATGTTGGGGAACGTAGCAATAATTCAAAATTTTCCTACGTGTCACCAAGATCAATCTATGGAGTCATCTAGCAATGAGGGAGGAGTGGATCTACATACCCTTGTAGATCGCGCGCGGAAGCGTTCAAGAGAACGGGGTTGATGGAGTCGTACTCGTCGTGATCCAAATCACCGATGATCCTAGCGCCGAACGGACGGCACCTCCGCGTTCAACACACGTACAGAGCAGCAACCTCATTCTTGATCTAGCAAGGGGGAGGAGAGGTTGATGGAGATCCAGCAGCACGACGGCGTGGTGGTGGAAGTAGCGGGATTCCAACAGGGCTTCGCCAAGCGCTGCGGGAGGAGGGAGATGTGTCATGGGAGGGAGAGGGAGGCATCAAGGCTTAGGTGTTGCTGCCCTCCCTTCCCCCACTATATATAGGGCCAAGGGAGAGGGGGGGCGCAGCCTTGGCCCTTCCTCCAAGGAAGGGTGCGGCCAAGGGAGGAGTCCATCCTCCCCAAGGCACCTAGGAGGTGCCTTCCCCCTTTAGGACTCTTCCTTTCCCTCTTCTCTTGGTGCATGCGCCTCTTGGGGCTGGTGCCCTTGGCCCATATAGGCCAAGGCGCACCCCCTACAGCCCATGTGGCCCCCCGGGGCAGGTGGCCCCACCCGGTGGACCCCCGGGACCCTTCCGGTGGTCCCGGTACAATAGCGGTGACCCCGAAACTTGTCCCGATGGCCGAAATAGCACTTCCTATATATAATTCTTTACCTCCGGACCATTCTGGAACTCCTCGTGACGTCCGGGATCTCATCTGGGACTCCGAACAACTTTCCGGTTACCGCATACTAATATCTCTATAACCCTAGCATCACCGAACCTTAAGTGTGTAGACCCTACGGGTTCGGGAGACATGCAGACATGACCGAGATGACTCTCCGGTCAATAACCAACAGTGGGATCTGGATACCCATGTTGGCTCCCACATGTTCCACGATGATCTCATCAGATGAACCACGATGTCAAGGACTTAATCAATCCTGTATTCAATTCCCTTTGTCTAGCGGTATTGTACTTGCCCGAGATTCGATCGTCGGTATCCGATACCTTGTTCAATCTCGTTACTGGCAAGTCTCTTTACTCGTTCCGTAACACATCATCCCGTGATCAACTCCTTGATCACATTGTGCACATTGTGATGATGTCCTACCGAGTGGGCCCAGAGATACCTCTCCGTTTACACGGAGTGACAAATCCCAGTCTCGATTCGTGCCAACCTAACAGACACTTTCGGAGATACCTGTAGTGTACCTTTATAGCCACCCAGTTACGTTGTGACGTTTGGCACACCCAAAGCACTCCTACGGTATCCGGGAGTTGCACAATCTCATGGTCTAAGGAAATGATACTTGACATTAGAAAAGCTTTAGCATACGAACTACATGATCTTGTGCTAGGCTTAGGATTGGGTCTTTGTCCATCACATCATTCTCCCAATGATGTGATCCCGTCATCAACGACATCCAATGTCCATGGTCAGGAAACCGTAACCATCTATTGATCAATGAGCTAGTCAACTAGAGGCTTACTAGGGACATGGTGTTGTCTATGTATCCACACATGTATCTGAGTTTCCTATCAATACAATTCTAGCATGGATAATAAACGATTATCATGAACAAGCAAATATAATAATAATCAATTTATTATTGCCTCTAGGGCATATTTCCAACAGTCTCCCACTTGCACTAGAGTCAATAATCCAGTTCACATCGATATGTGATTAACACTCAAGGTCACATCCCCATGTGACTAACACCCAAAGAATTTACTAGAGTCAATAATGTAGTTCACATTACCATGTGATTACCACTCGATGAGTTCTGGGTTTGAACATGTTATGCTTGTGAGAGATGTTATAGTCAACGGGTCTGAATCTTTCAGATCCGTATGTACTTCGCAAATCTCTATGTCATCTTGTAGATGCAGCTACTGCGCTATATTTGGAGCCATTTCAAATAATTGTTCTACTTGGAGCTATTCTAAATTGTTGCTCCATTATACGTATCTGGTATCTCTACACAGAGCTATCCGGATAGGTGTTAAGCTTGCATCGACGTAACCCTTTACGACGAACTCTTTTACCACCTCCATAATCGAGAAAATTCCTTAGTCCTCTAGTTACTAAGCATAACTTTGACCGCTGTCCTGTGATCCATTCTTGGATCACTCTTGTACCCCTTGACTGACTCATGGCAAGGCACACTTCAGGTGCGGTACACAGCATAGCATACTGTAGAGAGCCTATGGTAAAAGCATAGGGGACGTCCTTCGTCCTTCCTCTTTCTTCTGCCGTGGTCGAGCTTTAAGTCTTAACTTCATACCTTACAACTCAGGCAAGAACTCCTTCTTTGACTGATCCATCTTGAACACCTTCAAGATCATGTCAAGGTATGTGCTCATTTGAAAGTACCATTAAGCGTTTTGATCTATCCTTATAGATCTTGATGCTCAATGATCAAGTAGCTTAATCCAGGCTTTCCATTGAAAAACACTTTCCAAATAACCCTATATGCTTTACAGAAATTCTACATCATTTCTGATCAACAATGTGTCAACAACATATACTCATCAGAAATTCTATAGTGCTCCCACTCACTTCTTTGGAAATACAAGTTTCTCATAAACTTTGTATACACCCAAAACTTTGATCATCTTATCAAAGCATACATTCCAACTCCGAGATGCTTACTCCAGTCCTTAGAAGGATTGCTAGAGCTTTGCATACTTATTAGCATCTTTCAGGATTAACAAAACCTTCCGGTTGTATCACATACAACCTTTCCTCAAAAATCATCGAGGAAACAATGGTTTTTGGCATCCTATCTGCAAGATTTCACAAATAATGCAGTAATTGCTAATATAATTCCAACAGACTCTTAGCATCGCTACGAGTGAGAAAGTCTCATCGCAGTCAACTCCTTGAACTTGTCGGAAAACATCTTAACGACAAGTCGAGCTTTCTTAATGGTGATACCTACCATCATTGTCCGTCTTCCTTTTAAAATCCATATGTACCTAACAGCCTTACGACCATCAAGTAGTTCTCCCAAAGTCTACACTTTGTTTTCATATATGGATCCTCTCTCGGATTATATGGCCTCGAGCCATTTTGGAATCCAGGCCCACCATCGCTTCTCCATAGCTCGTAGGTTCATTGTTGTCTAGCAACATGACTTCCAAGACAGGATTACGTACCACTCTGAACTAGTACACATCCTTGTCATCCCACGAGGTTTGGTAGTGACTTGATATGAAGTTTCATGATCACTATCATAAGCTTCCACTTCAATTGGTGTAGGTGCCACAGGAACAACTTCCTGTGCCCTGCCACACACTAGTTGAAGAGACGGTTCAATAACCTCATCAAGTCTCCACCATCCTCCCACTCAATTCTTTCGAGAGAAACTTTTCCTCGAGAAAGGACCCGATTCTAGAAACAATCCCTTATTGCTTTCGGATCTGAGACATGAGGTATACCCAACTGTTTTGGGTGTCCTATGAAGATGCATTTATCCGCCCTGGGTTCGAGCTTATCAGCCTGAAACTTTTTCACATAAGCGTCGCAGCCCCAAACTTTTAAGAAATGACAGCTTAGGTTTCTCTAAACCATAGTTCATACGGTGTCATCTCATCGGAATTACGTGGTGCCCTATTTAAAGTGAATGTGGTTGTCTCTAATGCCTAACCCATAAACTATCGTGGTAATTCGATAAGAGACATCATGGTATGCATCATATCCAATAGGGTGCAGTTATGATGTTCGGGCACACCATCACACTATGGTGTTCCAGGCTGTATTAGTTGTGAAACAATTTCCACAATGTCTTAATTCTATGCCAAACTCGTAATTCAGATATTCATCTCTATGATCATATCATAGATATTTTATCCTATTGTCACGACGATCTTTCAACTTCACCCTGAAATTACTTGAACCTTTCAATAATTCAGACTCGTGATTTATCAAGTAAATGTACTCAACATCTACTCAAATCATCTGTGAAGTAAGAACATAACGATATCCACTACACGCCTCAGCACTCATTGGACTGCACACATCAAAATGTATTTCTTCCAACAAGTTGCTTTCTAGTTCCATTTTACTGAAAACGAGGCTTTCAGTCATCTTGCCCATGTGGTATGATTTGCATGTCTCAAGTGATTCAAAATCAAGTGAGTCCAAACGGTCCATTTGCATGGAGTTTCTTCATGCATATACACCAATAGACATGGTTCGCATGTCTCAAACTTTTCAAAAAAAATGAGTGAGTCCAAAGATCCATCAACATGGAGCCTCTTCATGCGTTTTATACCGATATGACTTAAGTGGCAGTGCCACAAGTAGGTGGTACTATCATTAATATCTTATATCTTTTGGCATGAACATGTGTATCACTATGATCGAGATTCAATGAACCATTCATTTTAGGTGCAAGACCATTGAAGGTATTATTCAAATAAACAAAGTAACCGTCATTCTCCTTAAATGAATAACCGTATTGTGATAGACATAATCCAATCATGTCTATGCTCAACGCAAACACCAATCTCGATGGTAGAGGGAGCGTGCGATGCTTGATCATATCAACATTGGAAACACTTCCAACACATATCGTCAGCTCACCTTTAGCTAGTCTCCGTTTATTCCGTAGCTTTTATTTCGAGTTACTAACACTTAGCAACCGAACCGGTATCTAATACCCTAGTGCTAGTAGGAGTACTAGTAAAGTACACATTAACACAATGTATATCCAATATACTTCTATCGACCTTGCCAGCCTTCTCATCTACCAAGTATCTAGGGTAATTCTGCTCCAGTGGCTGTTCCCCTTATTACAGAAGCACTTAGTCTCGGGTTTGGGTTCAACCTTGGGTTTCTTCACTAGAGCAGCACTTGATTTGCCGTTTCATGAAGTATCCCTTCTTGCCCTTGCCCTTCTTGAAACTAGTGGTTTCACCAACCATCAACAATTGATGCTCCTTCTTGATTTCTACTTTTGTGGTGTCAAACATCGCGAATATCTCAAGGATCATCATATATGTCCCCGATACATTATAGTTCATCACGAAGCTCTAGCAGCTTGGTGGAAATGACTTCGAAGAAACATCACTTTCTCATCTGGAAGATCAACTCCCACTCGATTCAAATGATTGTTGTACTCAGACAGTCTGAACACAAGCTCAACAATTGAGCTTTTCTCCCTTAGTTTGCAGGCTAAGAAAATCATCGGAGGTCTTATACCTCTTGACGTGGCCACGAGCCTGAAATCCCAATTTCAGTCCTTGGAACATCTCATATGTTCTGCGATGTTTCAAAAAACGTCTTTGGTGCCTCAATTCTAAACCATTTAGCATTATGCACTGAACTATCATGTAGTCATCAAAACGTGTACATCAGATGTTCGCAACATCCACAGACGACGTTCGAGGTTCAGCACAATGAGCGGTGCATTAAGGACATAAGCCTTCTATGATGCAATGAGGACAATCCTCAGTTTACAGACCTAGTCCGCATAATTGCTACTATCAACTTTCAACTAAATTTTCTCTAGGAACATATCTAAACAGTAGAACAGAAATGTGAGCTACGACATAATTTGCGAAGACCTTTTGACTATGTTCAGGATAATCAAGTTCATCTTATGAACTCCCACTCAGATAGACATCCCTCTAGTCATCTAAGTGATTACATGATCCGAGTCAACTAGGCCGTGTCCGATCATCATGTGAGACGGACTAGTCATCATCGGTGAACATCTTCATGTTGATCGTATCTACCATACGACTCATGCTCGACCTTTCGGTCTCTTGTGTTCCGAGGCCATGTCTGTACATGCTAGGCTCGTCAAGTCAACCTAAGTGTTTCGCGTGTGTAAATCTGTCTTACACCCGTTGTATGTGAACGTTAGAATCTAACACCCGATCATCACGTGGTGCTTCGAAACAACGAACTGTCGCAACGGTGCACAGTTAGGGGGAACACTTTCTTGAAATTATTATGAGGTTTCATCTTATTTACTACCGTCGTTCTAAGTAAACAAGATGCATAAACATGATAAACATCACATGCAATCAAATAGTGACATGATATGGCCAATATCATATTGCTCCTTTTGATCTCCATCTTCTGGGCTCCATGATCATCATCGTCACCGGCATGACACCATGATCTCCATCATCATGATCTCCATCATCGTGTCTTCATGAAGTTGTCTCGCCAACTATTACTTCTACTTTTGCAGCTAATGGTTAGCAATAAAGTAAAGTAATTACATGATGTTTTATGTTGACACGCAGGTCATAAATAAATAAGGACAACTCCTATGGCTCCTGCCGGTTGTCATACTCATCGACATGCAAGTCGTGATTCCTATTACAAGAACATGATCAATCTCATACATCGCATATCATTCATCACATTCTTCTTGGCCATATCACATCACATAGAATACCCTGCAAAAACAAGTTAGACGTCCTCTAATTGTTGTTTGCTTGTTTTACGTGGCTGCTATGGGTTTCTAGCAAGAACGTTTCTTACCTACGCAAAACCACAACGTGATATGCCAATTGCTATTTACCCTTCATAAGGACCCTTTTCATCGAATCCGTTTCGACTAAAGTGGGAGAGACAGACACCCGCCAGCCACCTTATGCAACTAGTGCATGTCAGTCGGTGGAACCGGTCTCACGTAAGCGTATGTGTAAGGTTGGTCCGGGCCGCTTCATCCCACAATGCCGCCGAATCAAGATTGGACTAGTAACGGTAAGCATATTGAACAAAATCAACGCCCACAACTACTTTGTGTTCTACTCGTGCATAGAATCTACGCAATAGACCTAGCTCTGATACCACTGTTGGGGAACGTAGCAATAATTCACAATTTTCCTACGTGTCACCAAGATCACTCTATGGAGTCATCTAGCAACGAGGGAGGAGTGGATCTACATACCCTTGTAGATCGCGCGCGCAAGCGTTCAAGAGAACGGGGTTGATGGAGTCGTACTCGTCGTGATCCAAATCACCGATGATCCTAGCGCCGAACGGACGGCACCTCCGCGTTCAACACACGTATGGAGCAGCGACGTCTCCTCCTTCTTGATCCAGCAAGGGGGAGGAGAGGTTGATGGAGATCCAGCAGCACGACGGCGTGGTGGTGGAAGTAGCGGGATTCCAACAGGGCTTCGCCAAGCGCTGCGGGAGGAGGGAGATGTGTCATGGGAGGGAGAGGGAGGCGCCAGGGCTTAGGTGTTGCTGCCCTCCCTTCCCCCACTATATATAGGGCCAAGGGAGAGGGGGGGGCACAGCCTTGGCCCTTCCTCCAAGGAAGGGTGCGGCCAAGGGAGGAGTCCATCCTCCCCAAGGCACCTAGGAGGTGCCTTCCCCCTTTAGGACTCTTCCTTTCCCTCTTCTCTTGGCGCATGGGCCTCTTGGGGCTGGTGCCCTTGGCCCATATAGGCCAAGGCGCACCCCCTACAGCCCATGTGGCCCCCCGGGGCAGGTGGCCCCACCCGGTGGACCCCCGGGACCCTTCCGGTGGTCCCGGTACAATACCGGTGACCCCGAAACTTGTCCCGATGGCCGAAATAGCACTTCCTATATATAATTCTTTACCTCCGGACCATTCCGGAACTCCTCGTGACGTCCGGGATCTCATCCGGGACTCCGAACAACTTTCGGGTTACCGCATACTAATATCTCTATAACCCTAGCGTCACCGAACCTTAAGTGTGTAGACCCTACGGGTTCGGGAGACATGCAGACATGACCGAGATGACTCTCCGGTCAATAACCAACAGAGGGATCTGGATACCCATGTTGGCTCCCACATGTTCCACGATGATCTCATCGGATGAACCACGATGTCAAGGACTTAATCAATCCCGTATTCAATTCCCTTTGTCTAGCGGTATTGTACTTGCCCGAGATTCGATCGTCGGTATCCGATACCTTGTTCAATATCGTTACCGGCAAGTCTCTTTACTCGTTCCGTAACACATCATCCCATGATCAACTCCTTGATCACATTGTGCACAGTATGATGATGTCCTACCGAGTGGGCCCAGAGATACCTCTCCGTTTACACGGAGTGACAAATCCCAGTCTCGATTCGTGCCAACCCAACAGACACTTTCGGAGATACCTGTAGTGTACCTTTATAGCCACCCATTTAGGTTGTGACGTTTGGCACACCCAAAGCACTCCTACGGTATCCGGGAGTTGCACAATCTCATGGTCTAAGGAAATGATACTTGACATTAGAAAAGCTTTAGCATACGAACTACATGATCTTGTGCTAGGCTTAGGATTGGGTCTTTGTCCATCACATCATTCTCCCAATGATGTGATCCCGTCATCAACGACATCCAATGTCCATGGTCAGGAAACCGTAACCATCTATTGATCAACGAGCTAGTCAACTAGAGGCTTACTAGGGACATGGTGTTGTCTATGTATCCACACATGTATCTGAGTTTCCTATCAATACAATTCTAGCATGGATAATAAACGATTATAATGAACAAGGAAATATAATAATAATCAATTTATTATTGCCTCTAGGGCATATTTCCAACAATATATACTTATGTCGTTGTGATGGTGGTGCTGTCAGTTGTGAGGATGATATCTATATGTGTTGTGTATGTCCATTTCATCATATATATATCTGATGTGTATTTGAATTGAGTTCAAACAGAAAACAGAAAAAAAATGATGTGTATTTCATCATATATATCTGCCGTCGGTATACACGTGCAACGTGGCGGCTTTTGGTTAGGCCGTACTTGACGACAACGCCGTTAGCCGCCGTTAGGCGTGGAAGTTCTCTGACGATGATTCTATGCCAATGGCCGTATGGAAGCCGTTGGCATAGGCGTCTATGCCGACGGCATCCCGGGGTACGCCGACGCATATGTTGCCGACATCCCTATCCCGATGGTGGCTGTCGACATATGCCTACCCCGACGGGAAACTGGCCTATACTGACGGCCTAGCATAGTGTGTCATTGTGGTAATGGACCTCATGTCCACCTGCGACAGACATGTCATAGACTCCTTCGAGGATGAATAAGGCATGGGAGGTGGCAGGGCATTGTGTCTCATGTGGGGCCGGTCCGTCTCCCATATTCTACTCTTACTCGTGGGTGATTGCATCTTCACTTCACGGGTCTTATCGCCGGCGCTCATGGAGACGATGAATGGAGGATGTGGTCACAGGAAGGGAACACCCAGGACTTCGACAACGGACGCTGCCAAAGTCCAGGTTTTAGTCCCGCGCCCTTTAAAAAAATGAAAATTGTCTGAAATGTAATGAATCTGCTCCGGTTTGTATAAATATTGTCCGGATTGCGTGAATTTCGTCGGGTTAGTTCAGATGTGTTTTGAAATATATGCGGGTAGCGTTGGATGCCGCCTCTCTCACCCGTGTCTGTGAACTACCCCCCCCCCTGTTCGTGGAAGATGCCCTAAATCCCTTAGTTCTATTTCTATTGTTCATTAATCATTTTTGGTTCACGATATCTTTTGCCATAATGGTTCGTCAAAGTAACAACTAGAAATGGTACATATAACTTGGCCAGTGCCCGTGCATTGCTAGGAGACCACAAAAATGCCAAGGATTACAAATCAGCATGGAACATACCAGCAATGGGGTGAGCTATGGTCAGCATGAGAGGCGGCGTTTAAGAAGTACATACCACAACAGTGGCGTTGAGGGTGGCGAAGGCCAGGACGTAGGCCCGAAGAAAGGGAAATTGTCGGAGGAGTGTTTGTCCTATGTCCAGTTCACAATTCAGGCAGAGTGAGGGAAAGGAAAAAAAGGTCTAGGAGGGGTACGTTGATAGCATAGTGCTAGATCAAGTGGCCATGGGAGAGAGCACCAAAAGATAATTAAAAAATTCAAAAGATCGAGATTGGAGAAGAGACTGCTAGAGATGGTGTCTACGGTACAATTGAGGAAGAAGGGTGGTTGGATAAAAATGGCGGCCAAGATTCTTTTTAAAATAAGACAAATATCAGTTGCCTTTGTGTTACCCCATACGCACATATTTTCTTGAGTTTGCGGAAATAACAAACATTTAAATGCCCCTTACCCACAATACTATATTTTCGATTTTCTCTATTTTTTTTCCTTGCCGACACCTCAAAATTTTCTTGCAAAATTACCCCTCGGGTCTAAGTCCTCGACATTGTTCCTGGATGGACAAGGGTAAGCCAATGAATCAATTTATATGGCCAAGTCTAGCTTGATTATTCAATTCGCATAGCTCCAGCTCCATCCATAGATCGATTTCTAATTTACAGCTACATGTAGAGCTGAGGGAGTCCTGGATTAAGGGGTCTTGGGGCGTCCGGCCTGTTGGACATGGGCCGGACTGATGGGCTATGAAGATACAATACCGAAGACTCTCACCCGTGTTCGAATGGGACTCTCCTTAGCGTGGATGGCAAGCTTGGCGTTCGGATATGAAGGTTCCTTTCTCTGTAACCGACCTTGTACAACCCTAGTCCCCTCCGGTGTCTATATAAACTGGAGGGTTTAGTCCGTAGAGGTAATCATAATCATACAGGCTAGACTTCTAGGGTTTTATCCATTACGATCTCGTGGTAGATCAACTCTTGTGATACTCATATTCATCAAGATCAATCAAGCAGGAAGTAGGGTATTACCTCCATAGAGAGGTCCCGAACCTGGGTAAACATCACGCCCCCTGTATCCTGTTACCATTGACCTCAGGCGCATAGTTTGGGGTTCTCTACCCGAGATCCGTCGGTTTTGAAACCGACATTGGTGCTTTCATTGAGAGTTTTGTTGCGTCGTCACCAAGAGGATCGATGGCTGCATCAATCATCTACAACAATGCTGTCCTGTGGGAAGTTTCCCTCCCCGGCCAGATCTTCGTGTTCGGTGGCTTCGCACTACGGGCCAACTCGCTTGGCCATCTAGAGCAGATCGACAGCTACGCCCCAGGTCACCAGATTAGTTTTGGAAACCTGGACTATGTTGCTGACGTCCGGGAATACTTGATCTTCCAAGGATTCACGAGCCCAACTTCCGCTCTGTCCTTAGATCCGGAGCACGTCCCCATGCCCGAAGACGGACTTCTTGAGCCCGTCGGACTGTCCGCAGCCACTGAACCCAGTATGGGAGAGCCAGATGAAGTAGCATCGCTGGCAATCATCACAAAGCCAGACCCTTCTCCGGACACTGGCTCCGAACCCTCGGAGTCAGCACCATGTGTGTTCGGCCGGGGAGTCTCCATCCCGCCGTACTCCGCGGACTCTCTCCTCTCTAGACAAACCTCGCCTTTAAGCGAGGCTCTGGACTTAATGCGATCCCTTGTTATTATAGAGGAGCAACGTCTGAACTAGGCCCAGCCCGGACTAGGGGCTGAGAGTAGGGAATTATTCCTCCCACCCACCACCCACTTCATAGCCACTGTCGAGGACTTAACCGACATGCTCGATTACGGCTCCGAAGACATCGACGGTATGGACGACGATGCCGGAGAGGAGTAGGCCCAAAGCCCACCGCATACCGGACGCTGGGTGGCCACCTCCATGTACGATATATATATGGTGGATACATCCAAAGACAATGGCAAGGACGGCGGTAGGGATCCAGTTAAGGACAATAACGCTAATAAACCACCGAAGTGGCGGCATCAGCGGCGACCTTCAAAATCACGTCATGACAAAGAATGCAATACCGGCACCGGAGAAAATAATACTCCGGAGAATGCCGAAGACCCATACGCCGTCATCGAACCAGCTTTCGAAGAGGAAGATAGGGAGGAAGGGCAGAGTAACCCTGACAAGCCAGTTGGGAACGACGACTCGGAGGACAACAGCTATATGCCACCCTCTGAAGGCGAAATAAGCCTCGGCAACGAAGACTTCATCATGCCAGAAGAACCCCTCAAGCAAGAACGCTTTAATAAACAGCTCACCGCAACCGCGAGGAGCCTGAAAAGGAAGTAGCAACGGCTTCAAGCCAAACAGGATACACTCAATGACAGATGGACTCAGGTCCTAGCAGTCAAGGAGTATGGTCTTGAGCGCCCCATAAAATGCTATCCAAAGCACAAAATTCTACCACAATTCGACATCGAGGTGCACGAGCCTATAGCACCAGCGCATAATACAACTGATAAACCAGACCGGTCACCCCATGGCCGCAACAAAACGACTACACAAGCCAAATACCATCCCACATCACCCCGCCGTAAAGGAAGGGAGACAGCGGCCCAGAATTACACCTATGACCTACAGCAGGATCTGGACGCTAGGGCAGGCCTGGCCAGAACAACTTATGGGTCAAAGGGACGTGCCCTAACAAAAGAGGATGGCTATCAGGCCCAACGCGACCAACACAACCTCCCTCGGGGTGAAAACCGCTTAGGAACGTCCGCCGAACTCCGTCGAGACGCCACCCACTACAGACGCGCCACTCACCCTTTATGCTTCACCGATGAGGTAATGGAGCACGAATTCCCGGAAGGGTTTAAACCCATGAATATCGAATCATACGATGGAACAACAGATCCCGCAGTTTGGATTGAAGATTTTCTTCTCCATATCCACATGGCCCGCGGTGATGATCTCCACGCCATCAAATACCTCCCACTAAAACTAAAGAGACCAGCACGGCAACGGCTAAACAGCCTTCCAGAGAACTCCATTGGCAGCTGGGAGGACCTGGAAGACGCCTTCCGCGATAAGTTCCAAGGTACATATGTCCGGCCACCAGACGCCGATGACCTAAGTCACATCATCCAGCAGCCCGGAGAGTAAGCTAGGAAGCTCTGGACAAGGTTCTTAATTAAAAAGAACCAAATTGTCGATTTTCCGGACGCCGAAGCCCTCACGGCCTTCAAACACAGCGTCCGGGATGAGTGGCTCACCCGCCACCTCGGTTAAGAAAAACCAAAATCCATGGCAGCCCTTACCGCTCTGATGACCCGCTTTTGTGTGGGAGAAGACAGCTGGCTCGCTCGTAGAAGCAACAACGCCAGTGATCTGGGCACTTCCGAAGTTTGAGACGGCAACGGCAAGCCACGACGCAATAAACACAAGCGTTCAAATAATAATGAAGAAACGCAAGACACGGCGGTCAACGCCAGATTCAGCGGCTCCAAACCGGGTCAACGGAAAAAGCCATTCAAGGCAAACAGAGACGGACCATCCAATTTAGACAAGATACTGGATCGGCCCTGCCAGATTCATGGCACCCCCGATAAAAAAACCAATCATACCAACAGAAGCTATTGGGTCTTTAAACAAGCCAGCAAGCTTAATGCCGAACACAAGGGGAAGGGGCTGCCCAGTGACAGCGATGACGAAGAGACTCGCCAACCGAACACTCGGGGACAGAAGCAATTTCCCCCCAAAGTAAAAGCAGTAAACATGGTATACGTGACGCACATCCCTACAGGGGAGCGCAAGCGCGCACTATGGGACGCCTATGCCATAGAGCGACGCCCCAAAATTTAACCAATGGTCGGCCTACCCGATCACTTTTGATCGCAAGGGCCACCCAGCTAGTGTCCGTCACGAAGGTTCGGCAGCTCTGGTCCTCGACCCAATTATCGATGGTTCCATCTCACAAAAGTCCTTATGGACGGCGGTAGTAACCTTAATCTACTCTACCAAGACACTGTCCGCAAAATGGGAGTTGATCCTTCAAGAATCAAGCCCACCACAACTACCTTAAAGGGAGCAGTACCCGATGTAGAAGCTCACTGCACGGGCTCAATCACATTGGAATTCGTTTTCGGTTCGCCGAACAACTTTCGAAGCAAAGGCTTGACCTTCGATATTGTCCTGTTCCGCAGTAGCTACGATGCACTGCTCGGGTGTACCGCTTTTGCTCATTTTAATGCGGTCCGACACAATGCCTATGTAAAGCTTAAAATGCCAGGTCCACGCGGCGTCATCACGATAAACAGAAGTGCGAAACGCTCCCTCCGTACAAATGAGCATACTACGGCTACTACACCCGAAGTACAAAGTGGCCTCATCAAGCCGCGCATCTCATCAGCCATCAAGCCGCCGGTCTCTATTAAACAGGACCGCTCAATCTCAAAGCTGGATTAGCAGTTCGGCCTCCGTCGTTCGCCTCATATACCCCCGAAGTTTGTACGGTGCATACATAATTATGCACTTAAAATACCCTGGCCATTGGCGGAGGCACAATATGGACAGGCCTACAATACGGTTCGCAATCCCATAGCCTTTTTCCCTTTCTAACTATTTTTTATCTTTTACCACAGGTGACTTAAAGGCTGGTCATCTTACGGACTCTTTCGGAGTTCGGCTTTGTATACTTATCCAAAGGCTATTCCTGTTAAGGAGTCCTTTCGCCGAAGCAAGGCGGCTAAGACGTATGACAAGAGGTCCAAATAATTTTTTGTAGACCGCACTCTTTATTTCGAGCCTGTAAAGTGCCTTTTCCCTCAGCCTTCGACCCCCGGCATGTCAAATAGCCCGGGTAGGGGTGTTATAATCTGTAAGATTGTGCTTAACGTATCAATCAGATTCCAGTGAACATAATCCGTATTCGGTGATCGCTTTTTCTAAGAACTGAATTTTGCTTCTTCGGTTGTTTCACACACGCACCTCGGCACAAATTGCCAGGGGCTCGATATGGGAAAAAATGAGTTGCCGACAAATCCAAACAACTTTATAGCACACTTCGGCGTCACGAGTTTGGCCTTATATGCATCAGCTCCGAATCATGTCTTTGGTCAATAGTTGGGTTGCCTGGCTCCTGTGCTTACTACCTTATGTTCCGTCCTATCGGCTAGGGTAGTAAAGGGAGAACTATTGCGATTGTGTTTCCTTTCCATCTGGTCAAGCACCTCAGTAGAGAAAGCCGAAAACTGACTGTCATGATGCGGCGAGAGCTGGTCAACCACTCGATGACTTATCATAACCTTTTGCGATTCCTTCTGTATTACACGAAGGACCGTTCTTCTGGTCACCTATGTAACGCACCGTATTCGGATAACCGCGTACATACCAGGGGCTATATCGTAGACCCACCGTCAAACTCCTATGGGTAAGTGAAAGTGTTAAAGCCCTATAGTTCGATTGCCTAGTTCGCCGCATTGACACCTCCTTCACGGACCAAGACATTGGGTCAAGAGTGATCAAGTGCTTCTCCGAACACCCCCGTATTATATGCGAGGGCGCCGAAGCCGACGACTGCTAAACTTTCAGACTATACAAAAAACGGCCGTACAGGAGGAACCAAACTTTCAGGCAAAAGTATAAAAAACATAGCCTTAATATATCATAATATTGTTTTTACAATTTCGGTACATTCACTCGAATATCATATCCTTCGAGCACTGACCCTCTATCAAGCGGGCGCCCTCTAGGACATCCTCAAAATAATGCTCCGGTGTGTGATGGTCCTTCCCCCTGGGTGGACTCTTTGCTGCGATATCGGTGGCCTTCATCTTCGCCCAGTACGTCTTGACGCGGGCAAAGGACATTGATACGTCTCCAACGTATCTATAATTTTTCATTGTTCCATGCTATTATATTATCTGTTTTGGATGTTTAATGGGCTTTATTATGCACTTTTATATTATTTTTGGGACTAACCTACTAACCAAAGTGAAGGAAATATGCCCTAGAGGTAATAATAAAGTTATTATTTATTTCCTTTATATCATGATAAATGTTTATTATTCATGCTAGAATTGTATTAACAGGAAACATGATACATGTGTGAATACATAGACAAACAGAGTGTCACTAGTATGCCTCTAGTTGACTAGCTTGTTGATCAAAGATAGTTATGTTTCCTAGCCATAGACAAAGAGTTGTCATTTGATTAACGGGATCACATCATTAGGAGAATGATGTGATTGACTTGACCCATTCCGTTAGCTTAGCACTTGATCGTTTAGTATGTTGTTATTGCTTTCTTCATGACTTATACATGTTCCTATGACTATGAGATTATGCAACTCCCGTTTACCGGAGGAACACTTTGCGTGCTACCAAACGTCACAACATAACTGGGTGATTATAAAGATGCTCTACAGGTGTCTCCGAAGGTACTTGTTGGGTTGGCGTACTTCGAGATTAGGATTTGTCACTCCGATTGTAGGAGAGGTATCTCTGGGCCCACTCGGTAATGCACATCACTATAAGCCTTGCAAGCATTGCAACTAATGAGTTAGTTGCGGGATGATGTATTACGGAACGAGTAAAGAGACTTGCCGGTAACGAGATTAAACTAGGTATTGAGATACCTACGGTCGAATCTCGGTGAAGTAACATATCGATGACAAAGGGAACAACATATGTTGTTATGCGGTTTGACCGATAAAGATCTTCGTAGAATATGTGGGCGCCAAATGAGCATCCAGGTTCCACTATTGGTTATTGACTAGAGACGTGTCTCGGTCATGTCTACATAGTTCTCGAACCCGTAGGGTCCGCACGCTTAAAGTTCGATGACGGTTATATTATGAGTTTATGTGTTTTGATGTACCGATGGTAGTTCAGAGTCCCGGATGAGATCACGGACATGACGAGGAGTCTCGAAATGGTCGAGACGTAAAGATCGATATATTGGACGACTATGTTCGGACACCGGAATGGTTTCGGGGAGTTTCGGGCATATACCGGAGTACCGGGGGGTTACCGGAACCCCCCACGGGAGACTAATGGGCCTATAGGGCCCTAGTGGAGAAGAGGAGGGGAGGCCAAGGGCAGCCGCGTGCCCCCTCCCCCCCAGTCCGAATTGGACAAGGAGGGGGGCGGCGCCCCCCTTTCCTTTCCCCCTATCACCTTCCCTCTCCTCTCCTACTCCCACATGGAAGGGGGGAGTCCTACTCCTGGTGGGAGTAGGACTCCTCATGGGGCGCGCCTAGGGTGGCTGGCCCCTCCCCCTCCTCCACTCCTTTATATACGGGGAGGGAGGCACCCCTTGGAGACACAACAATTGATCTCTTGGATCTCTTAGCCGTGTGCGGTGCCCCCCTCCACCATAATCCACCTCGATAATATCGTAGCGGTGCTTAGGCGAAGCCTTGTGTTGGTAGAACATCATCATCGTCACCTTGCCGTCGTGCTGACGGAACTCTCCCTCAAAGCTCGGCTGGATCGGAGTTCGAGGGAAGTCATCGAGTTGAACGTGTGCTGAACTCGGAGGTGTCGTGCGTTCGGTACTTGATCGGTCGGATCGTGAAGACGTACGACTACATCAACCGCATTGTGTTAACACTTCCGCTTTCGGTCTACGAGGGTACGTGGACACACTCTCCCCTCTCGTGGCTATGCATCACCATGATCTTGCGTGTGTGTAGGACATTTTTTGAAATTACTACGTTCCCCAACAGTGGCATCCGAGCCAGGTTTTATGCGTTGATGTTATATGCACGAGTAGAACACAAGTGAGTTGTGGGCGATACAAGTCATACTGCTTACCAGCATGTCACACTTTGGTTTGGCGGTATTGTTGGATGAAGCGGCCCGGATCGACATTACGCGTACGCTTACGCGAGACTGGTTCTACCGACGTGCTTTCCACACAGGTGGCTGGCGGGTGTCAGTTTATGCAACTTTAGTTGAACCGAGTGTGGCTACGCCCGGTCCTTGTGAAGGTTAAAACAACATCAACTTGACAAACTATCGTTGTGGTTTTTATGCGTAGGTAAGATTGGTTCTTGCTTAAGCCCGTAGCAGCCACGTAAAACATGCAACAACAAAGTAGAGGACGTCTAACTTGTTTTTGTAGGGCATGTTGTGATGTGATATGGTCAAGACATGATGCTATATTTTATTGTATGAGATGATCATGTTTTGTAACCGAGTTACCGGAAACTAGCAGGAGCCATATGGTTGTCGCTTTATTGCATGCAATGAAATCGCCCTGTAATTGCTTTACTTTATCACTAAGCGGTAGCGATAGTCGTAGAAGCAATAGTCTGGACCTAAGCCTGAGACTGAGTGCTTCTACTGCAAGCAGACTGGTCATTGGAAGCGGAACTGCCCCAAGTATTTGGCGGATAAGTTGGATGGCAAGGTGAACAAAGGTATATGTGATATACATGTTATTGGTGTGTACCTTACCAGAGCTCGCAGTAGCACCTGGGTATTTGATACTGGTTCTGTTGGCAATATTTGCAACTCGAAAGAGGGACTACAGATTAAGCGAAAACTGGCTAAGGACGAGGTGATGATGCGCGTGGGAAATGGTTCCAAAGTCGATGTGATCGTCGTTGGCACGCTACCTCTACATCTACCTTCGGGATTAGTTTTAGACCTAAATAATTGTTATTTGGTGCCAGCGTTGAGCATGAACATTATATCTGGAACTTTGTTGATGCGAGACGGTTATTCATTTAAATCTGAGAATAATGGTTGTTCTATTTATATGAGTAATATCTTTTATGGTCATGCACCCTTGAAGAGTGGTCTATTTTTGTTGAATCTCGATAGTAGTGATACACATATTCATAATGTTGAAGCCAAAAGATGCAGAGTTGATAATGATAGTGCAACTTATTTGTGGCACTGCCATTTGGGTCATATTGGTGTAAAGCGCATGAAGAAACTCCATACTAATGGACTTTTGGAATCACATGATTATGGATCACTTGGTACTTGCGAACTATGCCTCATGGGCAAGATGATTAAAACGCCGTTCTCCGGAACTATGGAGCGAGCAACTGATTTGTTGGAAATCATACATACTGATGTATGTGGTCCAATGAATGTTGAGGCTCGCGGTGGGTATTGTTATTTTTGCACCTTCACAGATGATTTAAGCAGATATGGGTATATCTACTTAATGAAACATAAGTCTGAAACATTTGAAAAGTTCAAAGAATTTTAGAGTGAAGTTGAAAATCATCGTAACAAGAAAATAAAGTTTCTACGATCTGATCGTGGAGGAGAATATTTGAGTTACGAGTTTGGTCTACATTTGAAACAATGCGGAATAGTTTCGCAACTCACGCCACCCGGAACACCACAGCGTAACGGTGTGTCCGAACGTCGTAATCGTACTTTACTAGATATGGTGTGATCTATGATGTCTCTTACCGATTTACCGCTATCATTTTGGGGTTATGATTTAGAGATGTCCGCATTCACGTTAAATAGGGCACCATCAAAATCCATTGAGACGACGCCTTATGAACTGTGGTTTGGCAAGAAACCAAAGTTGTCATTTCTTAAATTTTGGGGCTGCGATGCTTATGTGAAAAAGCTTCAACCTGATGAGCTCGAACCCAAATTGGAGAAATGTGTCTTCATAGGATACCCAAAGGAAACTGTTGGGTACACCTTCTATCACAGATCCGAAGGCAAGACATTCGTTGCCAAGAATGGATCCTTTCTAGAGAAGGAGTTTCTCTCGAAAGAATTAAGTGGGAGGAAAGTAGAACTTGATGAGATAACAGTACCTGCTCCCTTCTTGGAAAGTAGTTCATCACAGAAACCCGTTCCTGTGACGTCTACACCAATTAGTGAGGAAGTTAATGATGATGATCATGAAACTTCAGATCAAATTGTTACTGAACCTCGTAGGTCAACCAGAATAAGATCCGCACCAGAGTGGTACAGTAATCCTGTTCGGGAGGTTATGTTACTAGACCATGATGAACCTACGAACTATGAAGAAGCGATGGTGAACCCAGATTCCGCAAAATGGCTTGAGGCCATGAAATCTGAGATGGGATCCATGTATGAAAACAAAGTATGGACTTTGGTTGACTTGCCCGATGATCGGCAAGCAATTGAGAATAAATGGATCTTCAAGAAGAAGACTGACGCTGACGGTAATGTTACTGTCTATAAAGCTCGACTTGTTGCGAAAGGTTTTTGATAAGTTCAAGGGATTGACTACGATGAGACCTTCTCACCCGTAGCGATGCTTAAGTCCGTCCGAATCATGTTAGCAATTGCTGCATTTTATGATTATGAAATTTGGAAAATGGATGTAGACTGCATTCCTGAATGGATTTCTGGAAGAAGAGTTGTATATGATGCAACCTGAAGGTTTTATCAATCCAAAGGGAGCTAACAAAGTGTGCAAGCTCCAGCGATCCATTTATGGACTGGTGCAAGCCTCTCGGAGCTGGAATAAACTCTTTGATAGTGTGATCAAAGCATATGGTTTTATACAGACTTTTGGAGAAGCCTATATTTACAAGAAAGTGAGTGGGAGCTCTGTAGCATTTCTAATCTTATATGTGGAGGACATATTGTTGATTGGAAATGATATAGAATTTCTAGATAGCATAAAAGGATACTTGAATAAGAGTTTTTCAATGAAGGACCTCGGTGAAGCTGCTTACATATTGGGCATCAAGATCTATAGAGATAGATCAAGACGCTTAATTGGACTTTCACAAAGCACATACCTTGACAAAGTTTTGAAGAAGTTCAAAATGGATCAAGCAAGGAAAGGGTTCTTGCCTTTGTTACAAGGTGTGAAGTTGAGTAAGACTCAATGCCCGACCACTGCAAAAGATAGAGAGAAAATGAAACATGTTCCCTATGCTTCAGCCATAGGCTTTATCATGTATGCAATGTTGTGTAGCAGACCTGATGTGTGTCTTGCTAATAGTTTAGCATGGAGGTACCAAAGTAATCCTGGAGTGGATCACTGGACAGCGGTCAAGAACATCCTGAAATACTTGAAAAGGACTAAGGATATGTTTCTCGTTTATGGAGGTGACAAAGAGCTCATCGTAAATGGTTAGGTTGATGCAAGCTTTGACACTGATCCGGACAATTCTAAATCGCAAACCGGATACGTGTTTATATTGAACGGTGGAGCTGTCAGTTGGTGCAGTTCTAAATAAAGCGTCGTGGCGGGATCTATGTGTGAAGCGGAGTACATTGCTGCTTCGGAAGCAGCAAATGAAGGAGTCTGGATGAAGGAGTTCATATCCGATCTAGGTGTCATACCTAGTGCATCGGGTCCAATGAAAATCTTCTGTGTTAATACTGGTGCAATTGCCTTGGCAAAGGAAGCCAGATTTTACAAGAGGACCAAGCACATCAAGAGACGCTTCAATTCCATCTGGGACAAAGTCCAAGTGGGAGACAGAGATTTGCAAGATACATACGGGTCTGAATGTTGCAGACCCGTTGACTAAGCCTCTTCCACGAGCAAAACATGATCAGCACCAAGGCTCCATGGGTGTTAGAATCATTACTGCGTAATCTAGATTATTGACTCTAGTGCAAGTGGGAGAATGAAGGAAATATGCCCTAGAGGCAATAATAAAGTTATTATTTATTTCCTTATATCATGATAAATGTTTATTATTCATGCTAGAATTGTATTAACCAGAAACATGATACATGTATGAATACATAGACAAACAGAGTGTCACTAGTATGCCTCTACTTGACTAGCTCGTTGATCAAAGATGGTTATGTTTCCTAGCCAATGACAAAGAGTTGTCATTTGATTAACGGGATCACATCATTAGGAGAATGATGTGATTGGCTTGACCCATTCCGTTAGCTTAGCACTTGATCGTTTAGTATGTTGCTATTGCTTTCTTCATGACTTATACATGTCCCTATGACTATGAGATTATGCAACTCCCGTTTACCGGAGGAACACTTTGTGTGCTACCAAATGTCACAACATAACTGGGTGATTATAAAGGTGCTCTACAGGTGTCTCCGAAGGTACTTGTTGGGTTGGCGTATTTCGAGATTAGGATTTGTCACTCCGATTGTCGGAGAGGTATCTCTGGGCCCACTCAGTAATGCACATCACTATAAGCCTTGCAAGCATTGACACTAATGAGTTAGTTGCGGGATGATGTATTACGGAACGAGTAAAGAGACTTGCCGGTAACGAGATTGAACTAGGTATTGAGATACCGACGATCGAATCTCGGGCAAGTAACATACCGATGACAAAGGGAACAACATACATTGTTATGCGGAGCCAATATGAGCATAAAGGTTCAGCTATTGGTTATTGACCGGAGACGTGTCTCGGTTATGTCTACATAGTTCTCGAACCCGTAGGGTCCGCACGCTTAAAGTTCGATGACGGTTATATTATCAGTTTATGTGCTTTGATGTACCGAAGGTATTTCGGAGTCCTGAATGTGATCACGGACATGACGAGGAGTCTCGAAATGGTCGAGAAGTAAAGATCGATATATTGGACGACTATGTTCGGACACCAGCATGGTTTCGGGGAGTTTTGGGCATATACTGGAGTACCAGGTGGGGTTACCGGAACCCCCCCCCCCCCCCCCCGCGGGGAGACTAATGGGCCTATTGGGCCCTAGTGGAGAAGAGGAGGGGCGGCCAAGGGCAGCCGCGCGCCCCCTCCCCCCAGTCTGAATTGGACAAGGAGGGGGGCGGCGCCCCCCTTTCCTTTTCCCCTCTCTCTCCTTCCCTCTTCTCTCCTACTCCCACATGGAAGTGGGGGAGTCCTACTCCCGGTGGGAGTAGGACTCCTCATGGGGCGCGCCTAGGGTGGCCGGCCCCCTCCCCCTCCTCCACTCCTTTATATACGGGGAGGGAGGCACCCCTTGGAGACACAACAATTGATCTCTTGGATCTCTTAGCCGTGTACGGTGCCCCCCTCCACCATAATCCACCTCGATAATATCGTAGCGGTGCTTAGGCGAAGCCCTGCGTCGGTAGAACATCATCATCGTCACCACGCCATCGTGCTGATGAAACTCTCCCTCAAAGCTCGGCTGGATCGGAGTTCGAGGGATGTCATCGAGTTGAACGTGTGCTAAACTCGAAGGTGTCGTGCGTTCGGTACTTGGTCGATTGGATCATGAAGACGTACGACTACATCAACCGCATTGTGTTAATGCTTCCGCTTTCGGTCTATGAGGGTACGTTGACACACTCTCCCCTCTCGTTGCTATGCATCACCATGATCTTGCGTGTGCGTAGGAATTTTTTTGAAATTACTACATTCCCCAACACAAAGGCCTAGTGCAAATTGCTGTTTTTTGCCTATTTCAGTGTTTCGCAGAAAAGGAATATCAAACGGAATCCAAACGAAATGAAACCTTCGGGAGAGTTATTTTTGGAACAAACGCAATCCAGGAGACTTGGAGTGGACGTCAAGGAAGCAACGAGGCGGCCATGAGGCAGGGAGGCGCGCCCAGGGGGGTAGGTGCGCCCCCACCCTCGTGGCTCCGCTGACCGACTTCTTTCGCCTATATATACTCATATACCCCGAAAACATCCAGGAGCACCACGAAACCCTATTTCCACAGCCGCAACCTTCTGTACCCATGAGACCCCATCTTGGGGCCATTTCCGGCGCTCAACCAGAGGTGGAATCGATCATGGAGGGCTTCTACATCAACACCATAGCCTCTCCGATGATGTGTGAGTAGTTTACCATAGACCTTCGGGTCCATAGTTATCAGCTAGATGGCTTCTCTCTCTTTGGATCTCAATACAAAGTTCTCCTCGATTCTCTTGGAGATCTATTCGATGTAATACTTTTTGCGGTGTGTTTGTCGAGATCCGATGAATTGTCGGTTTATGATCAAGTTTATCGATGAAAAATATTTGAATCTTCTCTGAATTCTTTTGTGTATGATTTGATATCTTTGCAACTCTCTTTGAATTATCAGTTTGGTTTGGCCTATTAGATTGATCTTTCTTGCAATGGGAGAAGTGCTTAGCTTTGGGTTCAATCTTGCGGTGTTCGATCCCAGTGAAAGAAAGGGAAACGACACGTATTGTATTGTTGCCATCGAGGATAAAAAATGGGGTTCATATTATATTGCTTGAGTTTATCCCTCTACATCATGTCATCTTGCCTAATGCATTACTCTGTTCTTATGAACTTAATACTCTAGATGCATGCTTGATAGCGGTCGATGGTGGAGTAATAGTAGTAGATGCAGAATCATTTCGGTCTACTTGTCACGGACATGATGCCTATATACATGATCATGCCTAGATATTCTCATAACTATGCGCTTTTCTATCAATTGCTCGACAGTAGTTTGTTCACTCACCGTAGAATATGCTATCTTGAGAGAAGACACTAGTGAAACCTATGGCCCCCGGGTCTATCTTCCATAATATAAGTTTCCAATCTATTTTATTTTGCAATCTTTACTTTCCAATCTATATCATAAAAATACCAAAAATATTTATCTTATTATCTCTATCAGATCTCACTTTTGCAAGTGGCCGTGAAGGGATTGACAACCCCTTTATCACGTTGGTTGCAAGGTTCTTATTTGTTTGTGTTGGTACAAGGCGACTTGTGTGTAACCTCCTACTGGACTGATACCTTGGTTCTCAAAAACTGAGGGAAATACTTACGCTACTTCGATGCATCACCCTTTCCTCTTCAAGGGAAAACCAACGCATGCTCAAGAGGTAGCAGCCATCCGTGCACCTTCAATGCACGTTGACCGCTTAACGGCGTCGATACGCGGCACCGCATCAACAAGTTGCTGCACCAAACCAAAATAACTATTCGAAATTGGCTCAGTCAGCCACAGCCAGACCATGACGTCCTTCATGGCAAATCTGGATATCTTGTGGAGCTCGGCCCACTGGGCCATCTGTTCGTTCAGCAACAGCGGATGCTTTGGCATACTGAATTGCGACCAGAAAAGCTTCTCCGTTGCATGCCCTTATTGTGCTTGGAAAAACTGCACCGCATCAAAGACACTCTCCGGTAAGTCCAAGAATGTGTCTGGAGAACTCCACATTTGATTAAGCGGGGCATACCTCAGATTGCCGAATTTAGTCTGTAATAGAAAGGGCTTACGGGCGCTATCTCCCCAGCTTGCCGGATCTCCTCCCGAGCCGCTCTAGACTTGGACCGTGCTTCTCTTGCCTCTTGTAAGGCCTTGTCGAGTTCGGCTACCTTGGCTTTGTTCTCCTCCTTGAGTGTTTGGCATTTGCAAGTGGCATCCTTTAGCTCTCGCTCTATGGAAGATATTCTTTCCTCACACTGGCGCCGAGCAGCCTGCCCGGCCATTAACGCATCAGCTACCTTCTTTGCAGCCACGTTACTCATCATCACTTGCCCCTTGTCCCGGGCAAGCTCAACGCGAAGGGTCTCAACCGCGGCAGCACTATCTACAGTTATGCATATCTCAGTATATAATTCCCAGCTTCGTGCTCATCTTATTATACATGCATACACTGACCACCCCCAAAACATATCTTGCGCCTCGTCGAGCCGCCTGTTAATAAGCGTGATGTCGTCATCCGCCACATCAAGTTTCTGCTTCAAACCTGCAACTTCGGTAGCTTGGGTAGTCGCCATGAATGTAATAGCCTGTGTTCAAATTAGTTAGGTTATTTCCTGGGCATATCCTTTTTCTATCCTCTGATCGCCTCCCTTTGGATGACAACCAGAGTCTCAGGGGCTGCTATCTATACACAGGTGCCTTTTGCATATATAGTGCAATTGAAGATATTTCATTGCATACCTCGAAGCCTCTTAGTAGGCCCATGAATGCTTCATTTAATCCGCTTCTCGTGGACATAATCCTTTCAACTACCGTACCCATTAAGGTCGATGTTCCTCTAAGATGGATGCATGCGGCAACATGTCCATCAATGTATCCGGCGCCTCCGGATTCCTGGAAGCGGCTGCGGGAGTATGGACTCCCTTTGAAGGGATATGTTCACTCGACCCTAGAGTCATCTCCGGCTGTAAACCAGATAGTCTGGGGCCTTTATTGTTGGTCCCCGTAGGGGCCGCACACCCCGGACCCTGGGCGACCAAAGTTTCACCTTCGGGCATGGTCTTCATTGTCCCCCGTACCACTTGTTGATCGGGAGAGATCCTCCGGGAGGACACCTAAAAAACTTCCGTCCTATTGGGCGAGGTCAGAGGAGGCGTCTCGCTCTCCATCATCTCTGGAAGAAGATCCCCTGAGGAACAGGACTATTGAGGAAGACTGCATGCCGGACTGCAAACATATATTCTAGATGTTACCCATGTAACTAGAAAAGAATGAGATATGTTTAAGACACCCTTGTCCACTTACGATTCGGCCAAAGGCTTCTCCTTACGAAGGAACTGTGCGACAACGTCTTCTGAACCAGAACCGCCTGACAGGGGCATCTTCCCTCGCTTAGGAGCCTTTACCTCCAAACATTCAGAGGCGGCCCTTTTCTTACCATGGGGAGAAGGGATGTCAGTTTCTCCTTCTCTTTTGTCCTCGGAAGAAGGAGTCCCACTCCCCCTGGACATAGTGTCTGGTGTACCTTCAAAATGGAGGCCACCTTTGGCCTTCTTGCTCTCCTCCTTGTCCTCCTTCGCCGGCACTTGATATGGTGCCAGAGCCAGCATCCTTGTTAACACAGGATCAACTGAGTCTTCGTGAAGGGGGGCCGAACACCTAATTCGTTCTGCCTTCTTTCTCCAGCCCTGGTCGAAGATGGTTTTCTCGGTATCTTATTACGGAATATTTAACTAAGCTGTGTTCGGGAGTCGAGTGCTTACCGAGGTATCCGGATGGTTGAAGTCGAGGCTAATGTCCTCAGTCGTATCCGACACTGTTTTCGTTTCCTGAAGAATAACTTCCACATTACTCTGTGCGTCATGCCGAAGAAGTGCCGAAAGGTTCGTGGTCCTTCCGGATTGAACTCCCACATGCGGAGGGGCCGTCTCTGGCACGGCAGGACCCGGCGAACTAACATTACCTAGATTACATTGATGAGACCGGTGTCCTTCTCAAGGAGACTCCGGATGAGGCATTGTAGAGTCTGCACTTCGTTAATTGATCCCCAGTCCAACCCCTTATTGATCCAGGATGCAAGCTGTACTGGAGGGCCAGATCGGAATGTAGGTGTAGCTGCCCACTTGGTACCGCGGGGTTCAGTGATGTAAAACCACTCCTGTTGCCATAAGTTGGAGGATTCCGTGAAAGAACCTTTTGGCCAAGGACTATTGGTAAGCTTGCTCACCGTGGCACCACCACACTCCGCTTGCTTCCCCTCGATTACCTTCAGCTTCACATTAAAGGTCTTGAGCCATAAGCCAAAGTGTGGGGGAATACAGAGAAAGGCCTCGCACATGACGATGAACGCCGAGATGTGAAGAAAGGAGTCCGGATCTAGATCGTGAAAATCTAGTCCGTAATAGAACATGAGTACGCGAACGAAAGGATGGAGAGCGAACCCTAGTCCCCGGAGGAAGTGGGAGATGAATACGACCCTCTCGCCGGATCTGGGAGTAGGAATAACCTGCCCTTTAGCAGGGAGCCTGTGGAGGATTTCCGCGGTCAGGTATCTGGCCGCCCGGAGCTTCGCGATATCCTCCTCTGTGACAGAGGAGGCCACCCACCGGCCTTGAGGGCTGGGTCCGGACATGACTGGGAGGATCTGAGCAATTAAGTGGAAACCCGGGTGCTGGAACTCGAGGTTGGAAGGGTTAAGGAAGAGGAAGAGGTAGGCGTAGAGGAGAAAGACAGGTCTGTGCCCCTTTATAAAGACGATGAATATCAAACGCCTCCTCGTAAGCCTTAAAACCTGCCTATTCCCAAGGAGTCATGCCAACGGGACAGTTGGGTTACCCACACCTGTATTGATGAGAATCCCGCAATAAGGGGACACGATCTCTGCTTTGACAAGACGTGCCAATGAAACCGCATCTTAAACATGAAGCGGCAGGCCGAAAAATGGTTCGAAATAATGACTGGGTGACGTGGCGTCACGCTATAAAAGTTGTCAGTGGATTGGACTCGTGAAATATTATACTCTCTGCGGTTGTGTGTGGTACTTGTTTTGCAGAGCCGGACACGTTCTTTGTGTTCAAAGGCTTTTTTGGAGTATTCGGAGGAGGAACCCGCCTTGCAATACCGAAGACAATCTGCGCGCCGGACACCTCGTCATTGAAGCTTGGTTCAGGGGCTACTGAGGGAGTCCTAGATTAAGGGTTCCTCGGGCGTCCGGCCTGTTGGGCATGGGCGGACTGATGTGCTATGAAGATACAAGTCCGAACACTCTCACCCGTGTCCGGATGGGACTCTCCTTAGCGTGGATGGCAAGCTTTGCGTTCGGATATGAAGATTCCTTTCTCTGTAACCGACCTTGTACAACCCTAGTCCCCTCCGGTGTCTATATAAACCGGAGGGTTTAGTCTGTAGAGGTAATCATAATTATACTGGCTAGACTTCTAGGGTTTTAGCCATTACGATCACGTGGTAGATCAACTCTTGTAATACTCATATTCAACAAGATCAATCAAGCAGGAAGTAGAGTATTACCTCCAGAGAGAGGGCCCGAACCTGGGTAAACATCGTGCCCCCTGTCTCCTGTTACCATCGATCTCGGATGCACAGTTCGGGACCCCCTACACGAGATCCGCCGGTTTTGACACCGACAAGAGCTACAATAACAAGCTCTTCAAATGGTAGCAGCTTCAACAAGCTACACTACCTTAACAATTAGCAGCATGCTACAACGAGTGGATTCCGTTACCAGCCGTATATGGCAAACACGAGTCGGTGGCCAGGGAAATCGTGAATGAAACATTGTGTAAGTGGCCAGAGACATGGATCTTTGCCGGATACATGGATTTGGATGCATCCGTTGATAGGGAGGCCTCACAAGAGGGTGTTGAACACGATGGTGAGCTCGTCGGGAGGGCAGTGGGAGGTGCGATGCGGCAGAAAGTTCAATGGGGAAATGCTTCTTGTCACACAAAGGAAGGAGATTTCATCCCCCTCCCCCATGAGTGCATTAGATTGATTTGGTTTGATCAACCTCATAGGGCAGGGGTGAGGAAGCAAGAAGACCTGATTCGGACTCCCAGCTTCCTTTTTGTATTTCAGATGTACTTTGCAGTATATAGGTCCCATATGTAAGATTGAAGCAGGGATAGTGAACTCATCACCAACTCAAACCCTTGTAAGTTAGAACACAGAATGCATGGGAAGCAATAGCGTCTTCCAACACAATATAAGAGAGCATAGGAGGTCCTTGCATCCAATAAGTTTGATTGATATGTTGGTTGACAATGTACATGTGGGACCAGGTTGAATGGAGCTCTACTATAAGTACATGTGCGAGAACCTAACCTGTCATGCATACCCATGTGACATTCATTGTTGGGTCACTTTCTAATGCTCATGATCCCTCATCCCGCCATTATTGGGTCACTTTCTACTCATATGTTGGTTGACGATGTACATTTAGTAAACACACTAGAGGGAATTGTGGGACTAGGTTGAACTTTCTACTTCTCATGTGGTAGAAATATCCCTTACAGCTTACTATATATATGATCTACATTTTACCTAGCCTTCTTCTTCTCTATTCTTCCAATCGCATTGTATGCTGTTTGAAGTCGAGACATCTTCCTGAGATATATATACCTTCACAATTCCCTCTAGCATGTTTACTACATCCTTCTTATAATTCGCTTCTTGTGTCATGGTATAAGTGGGAGGGGAGAAAGAAAATGAGCAAGGGAGGGTGATGGAGCATGGAGAAATTTAGTTGGCCACGGGGCATTATACTTGCTCCTGGAGTATTGCAAGTAGATGAATAGTGTAAATCAGGGAATAGAGCAAGGCCTTAAGGACAAATTCTTTGTTTCTCTAAAATGGAGGATCATTTAAACCAACTAGGCTTGCGAGGCAAAGGGAAATGCAGAGTCACAATGTCAAGTAGATCTTCTACATGGGACCTTGAGTCCTCTACGGACCGTGATGGATGAGGTCAATCCAGCAAAAGAAGCAGCAAGGTGACAGAAGGGTGTTGTGACGGCGAGTTGTCGGCGATACTACGATGGGGCTGGCAGATGCTGCCATGTGGAGGTGCTTGGCAACGCTGCGATCAACGCGGCAAGGTGCCGGTGATTTTACGATGGGTCGTGGCGGATGCTGCGACAGGAACATAGAGATGCTCGCCAAATACTGCGACGGCGCGTCATGCTATGACGGCAAGGTGCTCACCGATACTATGCTAGGAGCCAGCGGATCTAAAAGTTCGTTGGTGCTGCTGCAAACTAGGTGTGTTGGAGCTCGGGATGATCCACCTGCGGCTTCAGTTAAACTACCTGCATTGACCACAACTTGTGCAATGAGACAATAAAGTCTTGAATTATGCTTGCCCGCTCCCCTCCCATGCTCCCATCAGTACTCATGCCCCATTTAATTCTCATCAAGCAGCTGCTTCGTTTTCCCCTCCTGTGCCCGTTTTCTAGCAAAAAGAATATAAACAAAACTTCGTATGTCCTTCTCCCTCTCCAATACATATTCTTCTCCTCCCCTTCCCCTTGCCTTCAAAAAGAGTGAAACATGGAACAACTACAAGTGAACCATCTCCCCTCATCGCCTCGATTTCCTCCAATCATGGCCCAACTCTCCTTCACCCGCCGAACCAAGTTACCACAGCCGCCAGACTATAGCACGAGGTTGTTCCCTTGATCTCCTCCTTGTCAATCATGGCACCCTCTATCCGGTGTTGGTCGTGTCGACCCTGCGGCGGCGCTACACCAGGTAACAAGCTGGAGTGACCACTATTACGAGCATGAATAGCGCGGACCTATCATCACTGACTGGCCATTGGACAACAGCTTGAGATGAGGTTCATCACAGATGAACTTCGAAAGTGGCGTTAGTTCCCACACACTAAGAGCTATCCTAGTACATTAACATTGACCGATCAATCTCTATGGAAAGTGGTGTGAGTTAAAAAAGAAGAATGTTTTCAATGGTTTCTCAATTGCTATGTTAGAATGTCAATGTGTTGTAATTTTTAACAAGAAATGTTTCCATTGGTTTTTTTATTATTATGTCATAGTGTCATTCTGGTGTTAAAAACAAGAATGTTTCATTAGTTTGTCAATTGCTATGTCATGATGTCACTTGATACTTTTGCATAGGGGAGACATTATTCACTTGATACTATACACATTACTTTTCACACCACTTATGTTTCTTGAGTTCGGCCACACAGTACAAAAATATAAAGTCTTCGCGTCCAATAAATATCAAGCTACGAAATGTAGTATGCTTTAATTCCTTCAATAGTCTAGTAAAATGCATCATGACAGATCCTAAACTCAAACAAGGATAAGGAGACCAATTGCGACAATCGATGAAGATAACAGACATTCTACTGAAGTAGCACAAGGAACTAGTTCGCACTTCTGTATGTGACCTAGTTTCAGAGTATGTGTATCCCATGAAATGCAATATAAAATATTTTTTATATGCGTATATGAAATGGGCCATTGAAAATATTTCTGTGCAATGCTATTTTTTATTTTTGTAAAGTTGGGGTTGCACCGCTAGCAGTAATCCTGCTGGATTGATAGATTGTTGGACTGCCAAAAGTGCATCCCATAGCTTGCAGCCACATTTATACATCACTTGTCAGCCAGTAAGCAAGATAATGTCAATTATAAGTCTTTGGCTCGCACTGTTTGATATGGCAGACTGACTGTCTGGACTGAAAGTGAAGATGCATGCCACAGACGAGCCATCTGGCCCGTCTATGATGAAAATTTCATCACTGACTTGGAAAAATCCTTACCAATCAAGTTTCATAAAAGGGCTGACATCTTTGAATTCACATTGATGGTTGCATTTCAGGTCAAGTATGAGGATTGAAGCTCATACATAAAGATGATTATCGAGTGTGATGCAACCGGTTGAGCTCAAGCAATATAAGAGGATCATTTCGCTAGTTGTCTTTTGTGCAAGATGCAATTCGTGGATTGAAGTTGGGCCCATTGGTTCAAGAAGATAATTCTTTGTTTGCTCTAATGTTCAAGACATATTGTGACTAGCTTCTGTTCGATGGGGAGTTTTCTCTACCTTTTGGCTTTTTCTTTCACTCATTATGTCCATTTGAAGGTCCCATCTGGTTGGAGATAGTTTTCATGCCTTGAAGGTATTATCTCTGTTGTGAGGATCTCTTGTGAGTTCAATTTTGTGGAAGGGAGTTTGGTTGCCATCAGGTATTCTCTCTATTTATGTGAAGTTACTTGAGTTTGCACTCTTGATTGTGCTTGTTAGTTTGCTTTTAGAAATTGGCTTAGGAGCGGTTGGATATTTGAATTGGTTCATGTGTGAGACCTCGTTGTTCAGATCTAGAGTTTGTGGCCAGTATCTTTTGGTGCTCAAGGCAAGATTTGCAGGATTGAATATTCCTGTTGGCGAGATGTATCCTATTTCATAGTGGTGACTAGCTTTGATGTGTTTGTTACTTGTTCAGGAAGAGCTCATTTGATATGTTTGATTCAGCTTGAGGTGTTCTCAGATGGTTTTGTTAGTTGTGCTGCTTTTCCTTATGAATCTCGATTATACCTAATTATGGCCAGTTTGAGTTTCTTGATATGAAAGTGAAGGTTATGCTCCAGATCGAGTTTGAGATGAAAGACTTCGTGCATCCGAGGAGTATGTTTCTGCATGGATACTTGTAATGCTCGACTTAAAGTTAACCTTTGATATTGAAGTGCAGTACAATGTGCTTATGTTGGTTCATCAAGTTGAGTTCAGTGCAGAGTCTGGTTGTACTCAATTGATTGCGTATTTAAAACTTGTTCTTCATCTTTTCTATTGTTTCTCGAGGAGCAGTACTGCATGTCATAGCTTTCATATGAGTTTTTCGTTGGCAGTTTGTTGCACATGATGATGTTCACATGTGCATGTTACTCGTTCAATGCTTGTTGTTGTCGAGTCAAGGAACAAATATATCTTTGATTTCTCAACATAGTTTCTGAGCACAGCGGATGCTGCAGGTTCCTGGTGCATTAATTTGCATTCGGTAGTTTGTTGTACATGGTGATGTTCACATGTACATGTTGTCTCAGCTACCGAGTGTTATTTTCCAACTTATGTGTTTCAGGTGGAGCACTTTGGAGGGCTCACATGGAAGACTATGAGTTGCATTTTTCACTATTTGGTTGTCATCTCAGTGGATGTCTTGGCATATGCACTTGTTGATTGAGCATTCTGTTTGAGCTAAATTTAGGAAGTTAGTTGCACATTTTTCAAACTTCACAAGGGTATGAGTTGTATCAGATCTGTTCATGTTTGTCTCAGATGGTGAACGATGCTTTGAGACTTTCAGATTATTTGACTTGCTCGGTCGGTTTTAGCATGAAGCAGTTGGAGGAGGTAATGTGTCATTCATAGCTTTGCATTCAGTTTGGAGAAAAACATTCATAATTGACCATTGGACATCATGCTCATGGATGTGTTGGCTATGGGGTTCACACATCAACTTGATTGATGCATTTACTTTTTGGTTCAACTATCGACAAGGTGGAGAATTGTGATGGATTGCTCTAATTTACCCCATTTTTGGAGTTCATTTGGAGCTCATTTGGTGCAACCCATGTTGCCAAATGAAGGCCCAATTATGTGGTAATTCCCTAGGGCATCTTGGTACTTCCACCATGAGAATTGGGGCTGTTAAGCCATCTAAAAGACAGTAGCCTGCTGCTGCACGAGATTGGGATTTCTTCTCCCTTTGGTGGTCTTCTTCCTCACTTGAGTGGCTTCTTCTTCACCATGAGAGAGCTATGGCTAGGGAAAGTTTTAGAGAGTGAGAGATGAGTGAGTACTTTATGCTCAGATCCGAGAGTGGATTTGGGGCCTCTCCTCTATTTGTTTGCTCCCAACTTGTACCTTCTTCTCCATAGTGGATGATTGCTCGTGTACCTCCTGTTGTTTTCCCGCAATGGGTTTCCACGTAAATCTTGGTGTCAACAATCCCTATTGGTATCTTATTACTTTAATTGCCATTATTTGGTCACCTTGCCTGCTACTTGTGCCATGGTGAGATGAAGCATGGTGTATGTTGATGTCATGCATATGAGCATGCTAGTGTTTTGTGATTTGTTGATAATCTTGGGTATTGATCTTGTGATCTGTTTGTTCTTGAAAGTATGATGCAACCAAATACCTGGTGGCTTGCAAGTGTGTAGACGTCCAGTTATCTTTGCTTGTTGGGTCCCCGCAAAAAATATCTTTGCTTGTTGGGTGTGTGCACACAAGGTGTTTGATAGAATGCCTGCAATGATTAAACTTACTATTTTGTTCCGTAGTAATACAGTTTGCTTCCTCTGCCTGTCCAAGCTCACATGTGACATGTATATTTTCTGTCACTGATGTTATGCTTAGTTGGATATTAGTATATTATTGTTTTGTCATAAGTGATACCTCCATAGTTCATGCCCTGAGCTGCCGACCCTTTGGTTCAGATTCTCCTTTTGCCAGGCAGAAGTTGGCTTTTGAAGCGGAACCAAACACAGCTTTACTTTGTGTAAAGGAAAGTTCATGATTGTGTATTCTCAAGTGTATATATGATTGTGTTTGTGATTCTTAATGTACATTATAGAGTACTTATAAAACCATTCTTATAAGAGGATTATTTCAAATAATTCCTGCCAAATTATTCATAATTAATCTGAATTATTCCAAATTAATCAAAAATTCCAAATTATTACAAATTAATCCTAATTATTCCAAATTATTAGAGTGTGATCACCAACATTCTGGTCAATTTTTTTCTATGGAAATAAGCAATTTTCCCTGTTGTGGAACATTCAATGTGATCTTCAGTCGAGAGGAACATTCAGTGTGATCTGCTGTGGAAACATCTGTACTCCAAATTCGAGTAGCGGACGATCAGAGCTAGAGTATTCGTGCAGCAGATGTCCCCCGTAGATCAATTCCAAATTCGAGCAGCAGAGGATCAATTCCAAATTCGAGCAGCAGAGGATCAATTCCAGATCCAGTTCGAGAAGGAAGCGGGAGCTGTGGCGGACGACGCGGGAGCTGCGTACGGCATAGCAGCGGCAGATCTCGGGCTCTCGACTGGAGCTGAGGCAAGCGGACAGCAGGGAAGGATGCCGGGGCAGCGGGGTAGGGGAGAGAGGTGCGGAAGGTGGAGCAGCGCATAAGCGGGGGACATCAGGCTCTCGATTGGAACAGAGGCAGGCAGCCGGCGAGGGAGCTGCAGCAGGTGGGAAAGGACGTCGGAGCAGCGAAGGAGCTGTGAAGCCACGGGATGAGGGCTAGGATGGAAAAGATTCAAAAGTAGAAGGACCTTTTTGCAAAAAATATTATACCGCTCACTACAAGTAATTGGAATCGGAAGGCCTAGTAGAAAAGTATGTTTGCAATATTAGTTTTGTCCAGTTAACCTTGGCTGATTCCGCTATGGGTATAATTTATAAAATGGTTAATGTTTGTAGTTCAGGTTGCTAAGAATCTGAGATGCAGAACGCGTTGGCATGTGATGCTTTCAACGATGAGATTGTCCCATACATGAATGACGTGGCCTGCCAACCAGACTTCCATACATGTAGTCATTAGTAAACATGCCTTTTGTGTAGACAGTGACTGTTGGTGTTCCTTCTGTAAATAGCACTCGGCTCTCTGATGTGAGGTACTACGTGAGTTGGTGGATGGATAAGAAATAGTAGGCATTGGCGGTTAACACTTGGTCCTTGTGAAATCCATGTTTAGAATTGATTTGCCTACCTTGTGTCTTTGTTCAGGAGCCATGATCAAGAGATGCAAGACGACGAGGACACGATGGTTGCGACACTCATCATGAAGATCTCAAGTTCGGGAGTTCTGTTGTCTTCAGTGTGGCGAGGGATCTGGTCAGGCCTACTTTGGCTTCCTTGTAAGCTGGAAACCATAGAATATACTATGTTAAGTCGTAGCAGGGGCCAGGGGCCAAAGTGCTTTTAGCTTAGAGTAAGCAAGGTGCAGCTCAACTAATTTATTTTCTTGTTTATCTGACGGCATATTGTGACAGATTTTTTTTAATGTAAGAACTGCTTGAATTTCTTAGTCTGGTTGCATGGTCTTAATAGTGAGTATGAAATCCTAGTTCCTTTTTCTCTATCAGTTTGGAGCTGCTACATTTGGGACTCCTCGAGGTAAGTTTGCAGTTTGAGCCAGACCCATCCCCCTTGTTCTTCGTTGGTTCAAAAAGTCTGACTGACATCGAGTTGAGCAAACGTTCTGTTTGAGCCCGAAAAGGCGTGTGTGGCTGTGTGCACCTCCTAATCTTCCTCAAAAAAATATATTTCCACAAATATTCAAAGGATTCACATCATCGCCATCGGTATGGCACTCGATCTTCCCTGCCTAGGGTAAGGTGGAATTGACGCCATTGGGTAATGATGCGATGCTGCCTTTGGGTGCATCCCTCATGATCCTTCCAAAGGCGGAAAGGATCTTCAAACCTTCATGTTGCTGGTCCGGTGGCAGTTGTGGAAGCATCAGAATGCTACTCCTTGTCCCAAAATGTAGTGCAGATGGAATTTTTGAAAAGTCAAACTTTGTAAACTCTGACCAAGTTTTTAAAGAAAACTATTTATATCTACAATTCCAAATGTATAAAATATGAAAGAGCATCTTATGATGAATCTAATTTTATATGTTTGACATTCTAGATGTAAATGTTTTTCTCCACAAACTTTGTCAAAGTTGGTGTGGTTTGACTTTACAAAATATATATATGCACTACATTGTGGAACAGAGGGAGTATTGGTTTTTATGGCGCTTTGCCGTCTGTGCGTGCGGTCATCGACAGAATCTCCAGTGAGGTGAAGACATGGATAGTGGCTGGTCTTCAAAAGGGCGAGATCAGGGGTCGTTTTGCTGAGTTTTATAGGCGGTCTATACATTATGGTGCAAGATTCACCATACATACAGAAATGGATACAATTTGGCAAAGGTCTATATTGCCCTTTATACATTTAGTAGGGGAGGGGGGTGTACCCAAGTGCAGCTCGTGCAAATGCTATCATTTTGTCATGAAAAATCTACCACAACAAGCAGGTAGGTGTACAATTCAGAGTTAGATGTAAAATTCAGTGTTAGGAAAAACAGAGTAGGATTCAAACATAGCGAAACAGAGGCTTCCTGAGCATCAGCCATGAAAGAAACCATCTCTCATTTTTTTCAAAAAGAGGGAATGACCCTCAGCCTATGCATCGAGGGATAATACAACACTAGATATTAAATATTGATAATGTTGAACTAATCGGCTTACAAAGAGGAAATGTATTAAAAAATGAGAGCATGCAGATCGGATAAACCTCGCGACAGCATCTCCTAATCGTACCACAAAACCTACAATAGCATATTAGCAGACAAAGGGTGGATCACTCCAGAGCTATTTCAGTTAATTTTTTTTTCTAAAGCTAACTAAGAGGTCTAATTCACCTCAGATCATTTATTATATGAATAACATCCTTTGTCCTACATATAAATTTATGATTCCGACCACTCATTTTCTTTCATTCGCCTATTTCAGTTGAATTGGTTTTGATACTCATTACATAGTTTGGTTTCCTAACCAGCTATGGTAAGGTTCAAAACAATTGTTTTTGTCCTAATGTTGTTATGTTTTTTGTAAGGACTGTGCTAACGACCAGTCGACAGATCCGTACAATCGTTTCTCCCGCTCCCTGCTTCGTTCCCCTCCCTTCTCCCGTTTTTTTTTCTGGCGTGGTAAAAAAAAATGTACAAAGTGGGAGTCGAACCCACTACCTACGGTTCACCATAGCTGTTCACAACCAACTGAACTAGCTTAAATTCTGGCTATAATTAAGTTGGGTAATATTTATACCGGACTGTGGTAAACATATCCGAACCTTCTTTCTCGATCCCACCCCATCGCTTCATTTTATTTCCTAGCGTGGTAGAAAAAACATGGTAAAAAGTGCTATAAGGTGGGAGTTGAACTCACTACCTCTTGATTCAAGATCGCTTGTCATATCCACCTAGTCTAGTTTCAAGTTGTGATTACATAGAATGCCAATAAATATTTGTACTTCTACATACGCGACCAGAAAAACAAGCTGTTTTTCTTTCTTTCTTTTTTATTTACCAAATTTCCTTTCCTTTTGTACATGGTAATCCATGCATCACAGACCTGATAACTCGCGCGCCGCTGTAACCTTTTGACCCTAGGTAAAGTGTTGTAATAATACACCTCGATAACTTATCTGTAAAAGAGCATGGTAATTATACGCTACCAACCTGATAACTCACTCACAAATCTTTGTGGTAACTGTGAAGAAAAAGTGTTGTTGTAACACAACCCGATAACTTATCTGGAAAAAGAGCATGATAATTTATTACGCCATGAATCTGATAACTCACGCACAACACACTATGGTAAATTTTCTGACCACATGAATTTTTGTTGTTGTAACAAACCCCAATAATTTCTTTATAAAGAGCATGGTAATATATAAGCCACAAACCTGTTAACTCACTCACAAACACTACTTTGCGCCCGAAGAAAAAAAGTTCTTGTAACATACCCTGGTAACTTTTTTGTAAAGAGCATGATAATGTATACGCACGAACCTGATAACTCACGCACAAACACCATGATAAATCAGGCACAACAAATATTTTCGCCCAAGTAAAAAGTTACTTTGGTGTTTTGTACATAAGTTATCAGAGGTGTGGGCACACAAAAGTTACCGGAGTTACATTTTAAACAACCTTTTTTCCTCAGATTAAAGTTATCAGGGTATTTGTACCTAAGTTATCAGGTAAGCGGTGCGTATATTACCATATTATTTTACACATAAGTAATTGAAGATATGATTTTAAGAAAGAAAAATTCCAGGTCAAAGTTATCACATTGTCTGTGCCCCTAAGTTATCTGGTCTATGGTGCGCATATTTCCATGCTATTTATATTGAAGTCATCAAGTTGTGTATTTAACCACTATTTTCTGCCGGGTCAAAAATACCGTGAGTATTACGTACCACTGAAGATGCCGGAGTATATTTAAGCAACTTTTTTCTGGGTCAAAGTTAACATAATATTTGTTCATCAAGTTACGAGATCTATATCTCGCCAAAAACAAGTCGTTTACATGGGCCACACCACTAGCACGCTATAAGGATGTTTGTACAAAAGTTATCACGTTTTTTGTATATAAGTGATCAAGTTTTTATGCGTGAGTTACCATGCTATTTACACATAAATTATCGTCAAACAACACTCCCCCACTGGACCAAAATTATCATGTATACGGTACTTATATTATAATGCTATTTTCACACGAGTTATCGGGGTGTGTTTCAAAAATGGTTTTTCACCTGATCGAAGTTTCTACAATATTTGTACGTAAGTTATCAAGGTTGCGGTGAATAAATTATCATGTTAAGACCATGAACTCAGCTCATATCTATGTACAAAGAGTACAAGAGTCTACTCTTATATGTTAAATCGTGAGCTCAGCTCACATATCTAATTTATTTTTGATAAAAATGTATGTTTTGTATACTTTTTGGTAAAAAGTTTGTAAGAAAAACCGAAAATGACAGCAGAATAACACTCGATTAGATACCTCAACATAAAGGTATGAAAAGTACGTAACAAGAAACAAATGACAACATAGAGTTTGTTTAGGTGGTTGCTGGTACATTCCTAATATTGCTGGATCTATCAGATCCTAGGTTCGACTCCCCCAGCCCCTCCTATTTTTTTTTACCGAATTAAAAAAAAAAGACAGCCCAAAAGAGGCTCGAGCGGGGACGAGCGAGACAGGAATTGTGGATCGAGAGCAGGCGGGAGCGGGAGCGATCGTAAAGAACGATGAAGGAAAAAAAATAACAGGCAAAAGCGATCGTACGTGCCTGTCGCTAACTGCCAGTCGGCAGAAAAATAGCATTCTCGTTTTTGTAAACTATACAATTGTCGATGGGCCAACAGGTGCACCATGAATTCAAGTGTGCCAAAAATGTTCTATTTTATATGGCATAAACTACATCTAAACATAGGGTACAAGGAACAACTTTCAACTTGCACACAAGTGTTGAAAAGGAAGAAACTTCACGCATGAAGTGGGTGTAGGTCAAATTCCCTTGCCACGAATCTGTGGTAGAATTATTAGACTTGTCACTGGGCCAACATGCAGCTTGTCCCAAAGCCACGAGGCATTTTAGTCGTGTAATTTTGGAGCTTCGGTTGGTTGACACATCAACAAACTACTAGCCACAAGTGGTGTGCATTTGTGATAAACATATTGCGGATCTTTTAGCTTGTCGGTGCGCCATCTGACCTAAGCACGTTTTCGAGTGCATTCCCAATGGAACAGAAAGAGAAACAAGACAAAATAACCATAATTGTTATCAACGTAAATGATACCCATAGCAGCTGGCCATAAACTTAGTTCCACCATTAATCCAATCTAGCTACTAGCCTAGTACTAGTGCTAGGGGTTTGAATGCACCACACCTAGTGTATAAAGGCCTCTTCCAATGTACAGGTGCTTAAAGAATAACTCTTTTGAGCTCATTGATCCAATTTGTTCGATGAACTATGCAAGTGGAGTAAGCGTGTCCCTACCTTGTGCTGTAAACCTATGTTATTTCCTCAAAGAAATTAAGATCTATGCTATTTCCTCATTCCTATGAACGGTTCCCTCATGTGAACAAGTTTATGTGTTTCATGATATGTTCAGTACTTACTTTCTGAACCCCATTCAAATACATTTCCATGTATTTATTTGACTGTGTCTTACAAAATATTTTTTATTTGAGTACATGCCACAAAGAAGTCACAAGTTTCCATTCTACTTAATATTCCACAACTAACTAAATGAAGGAAGCTTAGCTACAAGAAGCGAAGCACCTATGCATTGGGAAGCATAGTTGCTAAGACATTTGATACACTTAGCACCTCATCTAAGCACCAGTGCATTGGCAGCAGCCTAAAGGCCACAAGGCAGATTATATCGAGAACATGCTTTTAGAGCTTCGACTGGTTGATAGCGACATCACCTGCCAACGTGTAGTGTGCATTTGTCATACTCATATTATATTAGAGAAATTTGTTTGTCCCTGTGCCACCTGACCTGAGAATGTTTTCCATGTAGTTCATAATAGTATAAAAGAAGGGATTATTTGTATTGGTTGCGGAGTAACTGAGCCCTCTGTCAAGCATGACCAACTATTGGTATTGGGGTTTTGAATGAATGGTAGACCATATATAAGAGGACTCCATGGCTACATACATCTTGGACTATTTAAGAATCATCGAGACATTGATCTTCGTCTCCCAAGTCCCTCACTTCTTTCCGTTAAAACTCCCAAAGTACCTCGTTATAGCTACTGCTGAAACTATAGGATGGACTCGCTTGATGACATGCATTTTACCCCTTGTTTATGTAGAAGAGAGAACCATTTCGGGCATCTAGCTAGGCATGGGTGGCACGGGGAAAGAGTGAGTCACTTGCGGTGTTGAATTTTGTACAGCACCAGAGCCAAAGTCTATTGCTGTGTTTCGAATAACTCGTATGCTAAGATGTTGCCGTTTTAGGTTGACTCTGGTTCAGTCGTACATGTGCACACACACCTCATGCATGTAGATAACTCCCAAACCAAGCAGGTCGAGTAGGACGCGACTCAAATCATGTACACAGTACCATATCATGCATGCAGAGATGGAGCTTGAGCGTACACAATCCATACCACATCGATATGCAGTAGAGTTTGCCAAAATATGAGAAACACAGAGAGATTTATTGTGTAATTGAGAAATTGCAAGATATTGCCGTCTTGCCGCTGGTCAAGGTGCAGCCTCTTTGGTCATATTGTTCAGTCGTGCGTGAATCGTGAACACTAATCAACAGAACAAATGTGTGTGTTAGTCATTCGTGGACATTTTCTTTCAAGCTATCCAATTTAGGCCTGGCCCGTTAGTTTTAAGCACTGCTGTACATCTGGAATAAAGAAATGCAACATAACCAATTTATTCAGCATAAACTAGACTACCACAACAACCAGCTGGAAGGCCACATGCTGTACGTGCCGGACTAGCTAGCACGCAGAATATGCGTATTGACAGATATCACTACCAGAAAAGCAGCTTAGGCCGACGGCCTCATCTATGCCGACGGCCCCCGTCGGCATAGATAGACCTATCCCGACGGCCTAGGACAGGCCGTAGGCGTAGAAAAGCCGTCGGCATACATCTATCTATGCCGACGGGGCCGTCGGCATAGATGAGGCCGTCGGGACCGCTCTAGATACGCCTACGGTGCCCGTCGGCATAGCACAGGCCAACCTACCCGGTCAGCGCTGACCGTTTGACGGCGTTGAAACTACGCCGACGGGAGGTAACGGCGGCCGTCGGCACATCTATGCCGACGGCTATGCCATCGGCATATAGTTGCTGACATCACCGATCCGCGTCGTCGACACAACATGGATCCGAGCGAGGGGGGGCATTGTGTGGCAGAGATATGCCTACGGCATAGGCCTGGCCCATGCCCCTCTGCCACATCATCGATCTCTGTGCGATGCCACATCATCGATCCGTGGGACTATACCTCCGTGTGCGCAGCTATGCCGACGGCCTTGCTATGGGCATACATTATTTTATTTCTAATTTTTAATTTTTACTTTATATTATTTTTTGTTTTTCCATAAAATAATTATGCCTTATCTAAAAAAACATACCCTGATGGTATATCGATTGCCCCCCGTTACGAACGTCGCTGTCGCCATGTCACAGAGGGGGGAAACGGTCGACACGGAGGGAATCTGCTTAGTGGGGGATTCGGGGTGTAGCTATGTCACCGAAACATCGCACGGGTCCCGATGCATATGTGAAAGTGATCAGGCATGCGTAGACGCCCGTCTTGGGGCTCCGCGGTGTGGCCCCCCCTCCATGCAAGGCAGTGCCGCCGTCACTTGCAGGGGGCCAAACCCCGGAGACGCGTGCCGCCTCTTCGGACACGCCACCACAGCACCCCGCATGTATGAGGGCCCGGTGCGACGCTCCGGTGGCATTACTACCCCCACAGGGCCCCCGTCCCGCCTAACCCTGTAGCATTTGACCACGAGATCTAGCCCTTTGACTTTACAGGGACGGGCTTTGACCAGTGGACCTCTCCACCCGGTTGTGTTAGGTCAGCCCATATGAACACTTTGGAGCAACATCCGGGCCAGACCCACAGTAAGAACCCTCCGTGTAGACCCGACGCGTCCATTTCCCCCCTCCAGGTGCCGGCGGCAGCGCCATCACTTGGAGGGGGCCACACCCCGAAGACGCGTGCCGCCTCTTCGGACATGCCACCACATCGTACGGCATGTATGAGGGCCCGATGCGACGCTCCGGTGGCATTGCTACCCCCTAGGGCGCCCGTCCCGCCTAACCCTGTAGCGTTTGACCACGGGATCTAGCCCTTTGACTTTGCACGGACGGGCTTTGACTAGTGGAACTCTCCACCCGGTTGTGTTAGGTCAGCCCATAGGAACACTTTGGAGCAACATCCGGGCCAAAGCCACAGCAAGATCCCCTCTGGGTAGACCCGACGCGTCTGTCTCCCCCCTCCAGGTGCCGGCGGTGGCGCCGTCCGTGAGGGGGGGCACACCTCGGAGACGCGTGCTGGGCGTTCGCAACCACCACAACACTTCCAGACTTGTGAGAGGCCGCCTACGCATGATTTGGCGGCATGCTAGCTCCTGGAGGCGGCCGGCCACAGTCGTAGACACGCGAAAAGCAATCCGCGTAGAGGGAAGTGTTCAGATACTTCTCCATCACCCAAAATTATGAAAAATTACCATCAGTCCTATAGCACATATGCCCACGTCATGTAAAAAACTCATGATTTTTTCATGCTTCGAGTATTTAATAATATTCACGCCGCATTGTTGCCGCAGAACGTCTACTACCGTGTCATCGCCGTCCGTGAGGGGGGGCATACCCCGGAGACGTGTGCCGCTTCTTCAGACATGCCACCACACCGTACAACATGTATGAGGGCCCGGTGCGACACTCTGGTGGCATAGCTAACCCCCCCCCCCAAGGGCCCCCGTCCCGCCTAACCCTGTAGCGTTTGACCACAGGAACTTGCCCTTTGACTTTGCACGGACGGGCTTTGAACAGTGGACCTATCCACCCGGTTGTGTTAGGTCAGCCCATAGGAACACTTTGGAGCAACATTCGGGCCAGACCCACAGCAAGATCCCCTCCGTGTAGACCCGACACGTCCGTTTCCCCCCTCCAGGTGCCGGCGGCGCCGCCGTCCGTGAGGGGGGCACACCTCGGAGACGCGTGCCGCCTCTTAGGACATGCGACCACACCGTATGGCATGTAGTCCCGATGCGATGCTCCAGTGGCATTGATACCCTCCCAGGGCCCCCGTCCCGCCTAACCCTGTAGCTTTTCACCACAGGATCTAGCCCTTTGACTTTGCATGGGCGGGCTTTGACCATTGGAACTCTCCACCCGGTTATGTTAGGTCAGCCCATAGGAACACTTTGGAGCAACATCCGGGCCAAAGCAACAACAAGATCCCATCCGTGTAGACCCGACGCGTCCGTTTCCCCCTCCAGGTGCCGGCGGCTGCACCGTCCGTGAGGGAGGCCACACCCCGGAGACGCGTGCCAGGCGTTTGCAACTGGCACAACACTTCCAGACTTGTGAGAGGCCGCCTACACAAGATTTGGCAGCATGCTAGCCCCTGGAGGCCGCCGGCCACAGTCGTAGACACGCGAAGAGCAATCCGCGTAGAGGGAAGTGTTCAGATACTTCTCCATCACCAAAAATTATGAAAAATTACCATCAGTCCTACAGCACATGCGCCCACGCCGTGTAAAAAACTCATGATTGTATCGCGCTCCGAGTATTTAATAATATTCACGCCGCATCGTTACCGCAGAACGTCTACTAGCGTGTCATCGCCGTCCATGAGGGGGGGACACACCTCGGAGGCGTGTGCCGCCTCTTCGGACATGCCACCACACCGTACGGCATGTATGAGGGCCCGATGCGACGCTCTGGTGGCATTGCTACCCCCCAGGGCCCCCCTCCCGCCTAACCCTGTAGCGTTTGACGGCGGGATCTAGCCCTTTGACTTTGCACGGACGGGCTTTGACCAGTGGACCTATCCACCCGGTTGTGTTAGGGCAGCCCATAGGAACACTTTGGAGCAACATTCGGGCCAGACCCACAGCAAGATCCCCTCCGTGTAGACCCGACGCGTCCGTTTCCCCCCTCCAGGTGCCGGCGGCAGCGCCGTCCCTGAGGGGGGCACACCCCGGAGACACGTGCCGCCTCTTAGGACATGCCACCACACCGTACGGCATGTATGAGGTCCCGGTGCGACGCTCCGGTGGCGTTGCTACCCCCCAGGGCCCCCGTCCGGCCTAACCCTGTAGCGTTTACCCACAAGATCTAGCCCTTTGACTTTGCATGGATGGGCTTTGACCAGTGGAACTCTCCACCCGGTTCTGTTAGGTCAGCCCATAGGAACACTTTGGAGCAACATCCGGGCCAAAGCCACAGCAAGATCCCCTCCGTGTAGACCCGACGCGTCCGTTTCCCCCCTCCAGGTGCCGGAGCCGACGCCATCCGTGAGGGGGGCCACACCCCAGAGACACGTGCTGGGCGTTTGCAACCGCCACAATAGTTCCAGACTTGTGAGAGGCCGCCTATGAAAGATTTGGTGGCATGCTAGCTCCTGGAGGCCGCCGGCCACAGTCGTAGACACGCGAAGAGCAATCCGCATAGAGGGAAGTGTTCAGATACATCTCCATCACCCAAAATTATGAAAAATTGCCATCAGTCCTATAGCACATGTGCCCACGTAGTGTAAAAAACTCATGATTTTATCGCGCTCCGAGTATTTAATAATATTCACGCTGCATCGTTACCGCAGAACGTCTACTACTGTGTCATCACCGTCCGTGAGGGGGGCACACCCCGGAGATGCGTGTCGCCTCTCCGGACATGCCACAACACCGTACGGCATGTCTGAGGGCCCAGTGAAACGCTCTGGTGGCATTTCTACCCCTCCCAGGGCCCCCGTCCCACCGTGTAGACCTCACGGGCATGGCTGCCGCCGTGTCCCGAAGGGGGGAAACTGCCACGTCGGGCCGACACGGAGGGAATCTTTGGGTGGGTTGGACCGGGATGGTGTTGGGGGGTGCAGCTATGGGCTGGGCTACGACAACCATGTGAAAAGGTCCACCGGTTAGACCCAGTCCGGTGGAATTCAAAGAGCTAGATCCGGCGGTCGTTTGTGTCAAGGTTAGACGGGATGGGGTACCGGAGGGGGGTAGCAATGCCGCCAGGTGTTGCGGTGGGCCCTCCTACGCTAGTGGAAGCGTGGTGGCATGCTCAGGCACCCGACACGCGGCTCCAGGGTGTGCCCCCTCACGGGCGTCGCTGCCGCCATGTCTCGGATGGGGGAAACGGCCACCACAGCTTACACACGACAAACTGAAAAATAGTAATAATTGGATTTATAAAAAACAACGGCATCCATCATGGAAAATGGACTATTACGGTGAAACCTTCAGACCCGGGCACCGGGCCGGTAACTAAACGTTTCACCGTAATTGTCCATTTTCTTAACAGAAGTCTAATGAATACCGGAGCTCACGTCGTATGGATTAGCCAACTATTTAAACAGGTCATGTTGCTTGTCTTTGGGCGAGGTGGGACTATTTTTTACAATTTGCTGAGAGTCACACATAAGCCGTAATAAAAAAATAAAAAAAATGCAAAGTATCTATGCCGACGGCTTAGCTGTCGGCATAGATTGACACGTGGCATGTCCATCTATGTCGACGGCTAAGCCGTTGGCATAAGCTCACCTTATCCATAGCCGCGCCCCACCCCCTCCACTCATTCTTCCTCACAAAATGACCCCTTCCCCTCCCCGCCCGCACGTCGACCCGCACCGCGCCGCCGCCTGGATCCGCCCACGCCGACGTCATCTCCGCACGGATCAGCCCGCGCCGCCGCTCAATCCGCCCGCCCCGGCCTCTCTCGACACATCCCCCGCGCGGTCGGTCCTCCCTCCCCCGACCTCCGTCCCCGCCCCAACCTCCGTCGACCCCGCCCCAGCGGCCACTTCGTCCCCGCCCCGACCTTCGCCGACCCCTTTCCGGCCACACCGCCCCCACCTCGGCCACCCCGTCCTCGTGTCGGCCACCCCGTCCCCGACCAGGCCGCCCTCGCCTCTGCCCCGCACGCGGCCGGCCCTTCCCCCCGCCAGGCCACCGCCGCAGCGGCCCTCCATCGCCTGCTCTGGCCCGTCGTCCGTGCCTGCCCCTCCCCCCGAGCCGGCCCTCCCCCACGGTGAGCTCCCTCCCTCCCTCTCTGTAGATTTTTTTTGTTAATTTTGTTGTTGTTCATAGTTATGTAACTAGATGGATGGATGCATAGTTAGATGATAGATGATTTGATGATAATTACAAATGTGAGAAATGCAAGAAATGCAATTTTTTAACAAGGGGCATGATGTTAGATAATAGATTTTTTGATGATAGTTGCAAATGTATGATGATTGTTACATGATAGATGATGATGTTGATGATGATAGATGATGATGTTGTTGATAGATGATGATTTTTTTGTGGAAGAGATGATATAGGATGCTGATTTTTTTTATTCGATGATTGTTAGATGATGATGATGAATATATTGTGATGTACTTAATTATTGTCACGGTGCAGGTTCTGTGGTGTTCCATCTCGGTGGAGTGATCGTCGTAGGAGCTGTTGGAGCCCGGTCGTCCGTCTGCTATTCGAGTACTTCCTCTAGAGCCGAGGGTGAGCTACGAATCATGTCACTAGATTTCATTCTCAAGTCAACTGGCGTAACCTAGGCGTCTCCCGTCCGAAAGGATTGCATCGATAAATATGCATGCAATTGCATATTTATCACCGCAGCTCTTTCGGATTGTCCAGCGTTTTCCATGGACAGCCCGAGGATGTGTAGATTGGGTATGTTCTCCATGTTCTACCCCGTTCCGAGACAGGATTTCGGCAACGCCTCCCCATTGAGCACATTCTCTCGGCTATTTGCCGAGACGTGTATCTGGAGAACAGCGGGGAGGTGCTGCCAAAATTTTGTCTCGGAACGGGGTAGAATGGAGAACGTACTCAATCTACACATCCTCGGGTGGGATTAGGACCCATCTTTACCTATCAGAGATGTAGGTGGATTCAACGCGGTAGAAACTGAAAATTTGATGTGATTAATTTAAGTGAATCCTTAATTATGTTGTGTGGCTTGTAAAAAGCAAAGGATGGCAGATAATCAGTGGATGTACAGTGGTTTTATCCGTCGGAATCGAGTAACATCAGAGTGGATCACGAAAACCGATGTGTATTTGAAGGAGATATTCCGTCGTCCAGTGAGAATTATCCCACCATGCCCATGTGCGAGATGTGCCAGACGTCACCGCAGAAATCAGACGGACATGAGTGAGCACCTTCGCACGAACGGATATATGCCAAACTTTGACATGCCGCTGATAAACATAGCCGAGCAGGACCGTGGTAGAGAGGAGGTGATGCAGGACGACGGGGTCAGGGACATGCTAGATGATGTCATTGTTGTAGAAACGCCAAATGCGACACCTTCAGAGAATGAACCGGAGGAGCCGGAGGCAACCACAAAGGCCTTATCGGAGGTCTTGGCCTCGTCGAAGAAGCCTCTTTATGTGGGTGCGAAAATATCTCAGCTGGATGCCATCTCGTAACTGATTGCAGTCAAGGCTGAGAACGACTGTAGCCAGAAATGCTTCGAAGCATTCCTGGGAGTATGGGCTAACAGCCTCCCTGAGGGTCATGAACTGCCGAAACGCATGTACGATACAAAGAAAATCATGAAGGCACTCTCTATGGATTATGAGAAAATAGATGTTTGCCCGAAGAATTGCCTTTTGTTTAGGCACGAGTATGCGGATGACAAGTACTGTAGGAAGTGTGGTTCGTCTCGGTACATTGAGGTGGTCAGTGAGGATGGTGAGAAAAAGCGGCTAACCATCCCCGATAAGGTTCTTCGGTATCTTGATTTTATAAAAAGACTGCAGCGCCTTTTCATCACGAAGGAGTCTGCCAAAATGATGAAGTGGCACAAGGAAGGTATAAGGTACAATCCATAAAAAATCGTACATCCATCGGAAGGGGAAGCATGGAAGTCGTTCGATGAAGAATACCCCGAGGAAGCAGCTGAGGCTGGGAATGTCAGAATAGCCATATCAGGTGATGGGTTGAATCCATATGGTATGTTGTCCAATCCATACAGCTGCTGGCCCGAGTTTGTAATTCTGCTCAATCTTCCTCCCGGTACCCTAATGCAACGGAAGACCATGTTCTTGTCGCTCATCATTTCGGAAGCAATTGGGTGTGTTTATGCAGCCGCAGGTGGATGCTTTGCACCATTCTTGGTACTTTTCGAGGTTGACATACGACCGGGATCTGCAGAGAAATTTCTTGATGAAAGTTTGGTTGCACTATTGCATGCATGACTTTCCTGGCTATGCTCTATTCTGCGGATGGTGTACAAGTGGGAAGATGCCATGCCCAGTGTGCATGCAGGCTCTGCGAATGATTTGGCTGAGTAAGGGTGGCAAGTATGTAGCCTTTGACCTGCATCGACAATTCCTCCCTCCAGACCATCCGGACAGGGAAGACAAGAAGAACTTCATGAAAGGCCGGGTTGTTCATGAAGTAACCAAGATTCCAACATTTTCGGGGGCAGATGTTCTTGCTCAACTAAAAGCTCTCAAGCTTAAAGTCAAAGGCAAAGGCAAAGCCAAAGCCAAAGGCTTCGAGGGATATGGTGAGAGGCACAACTGGACTCACATTACCCCCTTCTTGCAGCTTCCCTATTTCAAGGACCTCAAACTTCCTTACAATATCGATGTGATGCACACCGAAAAGAATGTGGCAGAGTCCCTTTTCCACACGATCCTCAACATTCCTGATAAGACGAAGGATAACGTTAAAGCTAGAGCCGATCAACAGAGAATTTGTGAAGCCTCCCACAGGCGGTCGAAAAAATTGGTTCAAGCCAGATGCTGACTTTGTCCTTAAACTGCCAGAAAAAAGGAAGGACTTATTGTTGGGAACGTAGTAATTTCAAAAAATTTCCTACGCACACGCAAGATCATGGTGATGCATAGCAACGAGAGGGGAGAGTGTGATCTACGTACCCTTGTAGACCGACAGCAGAAGCGTTGTGACAATGCGGTTGATGTAGTCGTACGTCTTCACGATCCGACCGATCCAAGCATCGTTACTCCGGCACCTCCGAGTTCTTGGCACACGTTTAGCTCGATGACGATCCCCGGGCTCCGATCCAGCAAAGCGTCGGGGAGGAGTTCCGTCAGCACGACGGCGTGGTGACGATCTTGATGTTCTACCGTCGCAGGGCTTCGCCTAAGCACCGCTACAATATGACCGAGGTGGAATATGTTGGAGGGGGGCACCGCACATGGCTAAGGAACGATCACGAAGATCAACTTGTGTGTCTAGAGGTGCCCCTGCCCCCGTATATAAAGGAGCAAGGGGGAGGGGGCGGCCGGCCTAGGAGGGGGCGCGCCAAGGGGAGTCCCACTCCCACCGGGAGTAGGACTCCTTCCTTCCTTGTTGGAGTAGGAGAAGGGAAAGAGGGGGAGAGGAAGAAGGAAAAGGGGGCTGCGCCCCTTGTCCAATTCGGACCAGAGGGGGGGGGCGCAGGCCTCCTTCCTTTTGGCCTCTCTCCTCTATTCCCGTATGGCCCAATAAGGCCCATATACTCCCCGGCGAATTCCCGTAACTCTCCGGTACTCCGAAAAATACCCGAATCACTCGGAACCTTTCCGATGTCCGAATATAGTCATCCAATATATCGATCTTTACATCTCGACCATTTCGAGACTCCTCGTCATGTCCCCGATCTCATCCAGGACTCCGAACTCCTTCGGTACATCAAAACTCATAAACTCATAATATAACTGTCATCGAAACCTTAAGCGTGCGGACCCTACGGTTCGAGAACAATGTAGACATGACTGAGACACGTCTCCGGTCAATAACCAATAGCGGGACCTGGATGCCCATATTGGCTCCTACATATTCTACGAAGATCTTTATCGGTCAGACCGCATAACAACATACGTTGTTCCCTTTGTCATCGGTATGTTACTTGCCCGAGATTCGATCGTCGGTATCTCAATACCTAGTTCAATCTCGTTACCGGCAAGTCTCTTTACTCGTTCCGTAATACATCATCTCACAACTAACTCATTAGTTGCAATGCTTGCAAGGCTTATGTGATGTGCATTACCGAGAGGGCCCAGAGATACCTCTCCGACAATCGGAGTGACAAATCGTAATCTCGAAATACGCCAACCCAACATGTACCTTTGGAGACACCTGTAGAGCTCCTTTATAATCACCCAGTTACGTTGTGACGTTTGGTAGCACACAAAGTGTTCCTCCGGCAAACGGGAGTTGCATTATCTCATAGTCATAGGAACATGTATAAGTCATGAAGAAAGCAATAGCAACATACTAAACGATCGGGTGCTAAGCTAATGGAATGGGTCATGTCAATCACATCATTCTCCTAATGATGTGATCCCGTTAATCAAATAACAACTCTTTTGTTTATGGTTAGGAAACATAACCATGTTCGATTAACGAGCTAGTCAAGTAGAGGCATACTAGTGACACTCTGTTTGTCTATGTATTCACACATGTATTATGTTCCGGTTAATACAATTCTAGCATGAATAATAAACATTTATCATGATATAAGGAAATAAATAATAACTTTATTATTGCCTCTAGGGCATATTTCCTTCAGTCTCCCACTTGCACTAGAGTCAATAATCTAGATCACATCGCCATGTGATTTAACATCAATAGTTCACATCTTTATGTGGTTGGTTCACATCTCCATGTGACTAACACCCAAAGGGTTTACTAGATTCAATAATCTAGTTCACATCGCTATGTGATTAAGACCCAAAAAGTGATCATGTTTTGCTTGTGAGAGAAGTTTAGTCAACGGGTCTGCCACATTCAGATCCGTATGTATTTTGCAAATTTCTATGTCAACAATGCTCTGCACAGAGCTACTCTAGCTAATTGCTCCCACTTTCAATATGTATCCAGATTGAGACTTAGAGTCATCTGGATTAGTGTCAAAACTTGCATCGACGTAACCCTTTACGACGAACCTTTTTGTCACCTCCATAATCGAGAAACATATCCTTATTCCACTAAGGATAATTTTGACAGCTGTCCAGTGATCTACTCCTAGATCACTATTGTACTACCTTGCCAAAATCAGTGTAGGGTATACAATAGATCTGGTATATAGCATGGCATACTTTATAGAACCTATGGCTGAGGCCTAGGGAATGACTTTCATTCTCTTTCTATCTTCTGTCGTGGTCGGGTTTTGAGTCTTACTCAATTTCACACCTTGTAACACAGACAAGAACTCTTTCTTTGACTGTTCTATTTTGAACTACTTCAAAATCTTGTCAAGGTATGTACTCATTGAAAAAAAAACTTATCAAGCGTCTTGATCTATCTCTATAGATCTTGATATTCAATATGTCAGCAGCTTCACCGAGGTCTTTCTTTGGAAAATTCCTTTCAAACACTCCTTTATGCTTTGCAGAATAATTCTACATTATTTCCGATCAACAATATGTCATTCACATATACTTATCAGAAATGTTGTAGTGCTCCCACTCACTTTCTTGTAAATACAGGCTTCACCACAAGTCTGTATAAAACTATATGCTTTGATCAACTTATCAAATCGTATATTCCAACTCCGAGATGCTTGCACCAGTCCATAGATGGATCGCTGGAGCTTGCATATTTTGTTAGCACCTTTAGGATTGACAAAACCTTCTGGTTGTATCATACACAACTCTTCTTTAATAAATCTATTATGGCATGCAGTTTTGTTTATCCATTTGCCAGATTTCATAAAGTGCGGCAATTGCTAACATGATTCGGACAGACTTAAGCATAAATACGATTGAGAAACTCCCATCGTAGTCAACACTTTGAACTTGTCGAAAACTTTTGCGACAATTCTAGCTTTGTAGATAGTAACACTACTATCAGTGTCCGTCTTCCTCTTGAAGATCCATTTATTATCAATGGCTTGCCGATCATCGGGCAAGTCAACCAAAGTCCATACTTTGTTCTCATACATGGATCCCATCTCAGATTTCATGGCCTCAAGCCATTTTGCGGAATCTGGGCTCACCATCGCTTCTTCATAGTTCGTAGGTTCGTCATGGTCAAGTAGCATGACCTCCAGAACAGGATTACCGTACCACTCTGGTGCGGATCTCACTCTGGTTTACCTACGAGATTCGGTAGTAACTTGATCTAAAGTTACATGATCATCATCATTAGCTTCCTCACTAATTGGTGTAGTAGTCACAGGAACAGATTTCTGTGATGAACTACATTCCAATAAGGGAGAAGGTACAATTACCTTATCAAGTTCTACTTTCCTCCCACTCACTTCTTTCGAGAGAACCTCCTCTAGAAATGATCCATTCTTAGCAATGAATGTCTTGCCTTTGGATCTGTGATAGAAGGTGTACCCAACAGTAACTTTTTGGGTATCCTATGAAGACACACTTTTCCGATTTGGGTTTGAGCTTATCAGGATGAAACTTTTTCACATAAGCATTGCAACCCCAAACTTTAAGAAACGACAACTTTGGTTTCTTGCCAAACCACAGTTCATACGGTGTCGTCTCAACAGATTTAGATGGTGCCCTTTTAACATGAATGCAGTTGTCTCTAATGCATAACCCCAAAACGATAGTGGTAGATCGGTAAGAGACATCATAGATTGCACTATATCCAATAAAGTACGGTTATGACGTTCGGACACACCATTATGCTGTGGTGTTCCATGTGGCATGAGTTTGTGAAACTATTCCACATTGTTTTAATTGAAGACCAAACTCGTAACTCAAATATTTGTCTCCGCGATCAGATCGTCGAAACTTTATTTTCTTGTCACGATATTTTTCCACTTCACTCTGAAATTCTTTGAACTTTTCAAATGTTTCAGACTTATGTTTCATCAAGTAGATATACCCATATCTGCTCAAATCATCTGTGAAGTTCAGAAAATAACGATACTTGCCGTGAGCCTTAACACTCATTAGACCGCATACATCAGTATATATTATTTCCAATAAGTCAGTTGCTCGCTCCGGAGAACGGAGTCTTAGTCATCCTGCCCATGAGGCATGGTTCGCAAGCATCAAGTGATTCATAATCAAGTGATTCCAAAATCCCATCAGCATGGAGTTTCTTCATGCGCTTTACACCAATATGACCTAAACGGCAGTGCTACAAATAAGTTGCACTATCATTATTAACTTTGCATCTTTTGGTTTCAAATTTATGATTATGTGTATCACTACGATCGAGATCCAACGAACTATTTTCATTGGGTGTGTAACCATATAAGGTTTTATTCATGTAAACAGAACAACAATTTATTCTCTTACTTAAATGAATAACCGTATTACAATAAACATGATCAAATCATATTCATGCTCAACGCAAACACCAAATAACACTTATTCAGGTTCAACACTAATCCCGAAAGTATAGAGAGTGTGCGATGATGATCATATCAATCTTGGAACCACTTCCAACACACATCGTCACTTCACCCTTAACTAGTCTCTGTTTATTCTGCAACTCCCATTTCGAGTTACTAATCTTAGCAACTGAACTAGTATCAAATACTGAGGGGTTGCTATAAACACTAGTAAAGTAAACATCAATAACATGTATATCAAATATACTTATGTTCACTTTGCCATCCTTCTTATCCGCCAATCACTTGGGGTAGTTCCGCTTTCAGTGACCGGTCCCTTTGCAGTAGAAGCACTTAGTCTCAGGCTTAGGACCAGACTTGGGCTTCTTCACTTGAGCAGCAACTTGCTTGTTGTTCTTCTTGAAGTTCCCCTTCTTCCCTCTGCCCTTTTCTTGAAACTAGTGGTCCTGTGTACCATCAACACTTGATGTTCTCTCGATTTCAACCTTCGTCAATTTCCGCATTACGAAGAGCTTGGGAATCGTTTCCGTTATCCCTTGCATATCATAGTTCATCACGAAGTTCTACTAACTTGGTGATGGTGACTAGAGAATTCTGTCAATCACTATCTTATCTGGAAGATTAACTCCCACTTGATTCAAGAGATTGTAGTACTCAGACAATCTGGGCACATGCTCACTAGTTAAGCGATTCTCCTCCATCTTTTAGCTATAGAACTTGTTGGAGACTTCATATCTCTCAACTCGGGTATTTGCTTGAAATATTAACTTCAACTCCTGGAACATCTCATATGCTCCATGACTTCAAAACGTCTTTGAAGTCCCGATTCTAAGCCATGAAGCATGGTGCACTAAACTATCAAGTAGTCATCATATTGAGCTAGCCAAACGTTCATAACGTTTGCATCTGCTCCTGCAATAGGTCCGTCACCTAGCAGTGCATCAAGGACATAATTCTTCTGTGCAGCAATGAGGATAAACCTCAGATCACGGATCCAATCCGCATCATTGCTACTAACATCTTTCAACACAATTTTCTCTAGGAACATACCAAAATAAACACAGGGAAGCAACAACGCGAGCTATTGATCTACAACATAATTTGCAAAATACTACTAGGACTAAGTTCATGATAAATTTAAGTTCAATTAATCATATTACTTAAGAACTCCCACTTAGATAGACATCCCTCTAATCCTCTAAGTGATTACGTGATCCAAATCAACTAAACCATGTCCGATCATCACGTGAGATGGAGTAGTTTCATTGGTGAACATCACTATGTTGATCATATTTACTATATGATTCACGCTCGACCTTTCGGTCTCCGTGTTCCGAGGCCATATCTGTATATGCTTGGCTCGTCAAGTATAACCTGAGTATTCCGTGTGTGCAACTGTTTTGCACCCGTTGTATTTGAACGTAGAGCCTATCACACCCGATCATCACGTGGTGTCTCAGCACGAAGAACTTTCGCAACGGTGCATACTCAGGGAGAACACTTCTTGATAATTAGTGAGAGATCATCTTATAATGCTACCGTCAATCAAAGCAAGATAAGATGCATAAAAGATAAACATCACATGCAATCAATATAAGTGATATGATATGGCCATCATCATCTTGTGCTTGTGATCTCCATCTCCGAAGCACCGTCATGATCACCATCGTCACTGGCGCGACACCTTGATCTCCATCATAGCATCGTTGTCGTCTCGCCAATCTTATGCTTCCACGACTATCGCTACCACTTAGTGATAAAGTAAAGCATTATAGCGCGATTGCATTGCATACAATAAAGCGACAACCATATGGCTCCTGCTAGTTGCCGATAACTCGGTTACAAAACATGATCATCTCATACAATAAAATTTAGCATCATGTCTTGACCATATCACATCACAACATGCCCTGCAGAAACAAGTTAGACGTCCTCTACTTTGTTGTTGCATGTTTTACGTGGCTGCTACGGGCTTAAGCAAGAACCAATCTTACCTACGCATCAAAACCACAATGATAGTTTGTCAAGTTGATGTTGTTTTAACCTTCACAAGGACCGGGCATAGCCACACTCGGTTCAACTAAAGTTGGAGAAACTGTCACCCGCAAGCCACCTATGTGCAAAGTAGGTCGGGAGAACCGGTCTCGGGCAAGCGTACGCGTAATGTCGGTCCGGGCCGCTTCGTCCAACAATACCGCCGAACCAAAGTATGACATGTTGGTAAGCAGTATGACTTATATCGCCCACAACTCACTTATGTTCTACTCGTGCATATAACATCAACATATAAAACCTAGGCTCGGATGCCACTATTGGGGAACGTAGTAATTTCAAAAAAATTCCTACGCACACGCAAGATCATGGTGATGCATAGCAATGAGAGGGGAGAGTGTGATCTACGTACCCTTGTAGACCGACAGCGGAAGCGTTGTGACAACGCGGTTGATGTTGTCGTACGTCTTCACGATCCGACCGATCCAAGCACCGTTACTCCGGCACCTTCGAGTTCTTGGCACACGTTCAGCTCGATGACGATCCCTGGGCTTCGATCCAGCAAAGCGTCGGGGAGGAGTTCCATCAGCACGACGGCGTGGTGACGATCTTGATGTTCTACCGTCGCAGGGCTTCGCCTAAGCACCGCTACAATATGACCGAGGTGGAATATGGTGGAGGGGGGCACCGCACACGGCTAAGGAACGATCACGAAGATCAACTTGTGTGTCTAGAGGTGCCCCCCTGCCCCCGTATATAAAGGAGCAAGGGGGAGGGGGCGGCCGTCCTAGGAGGGGGCGCGCCAAGGGGAGTCGTACTCCCACCGGGAGTAGGACTCCTTCCTTCCTTGTTGGAGTAGGAGAAGGGGAAAGAGGGGGAGAGGAAGAAGGAAAAGGGGGCTGCGCCCCTTGTCCAATTCGGACCAGAGGGGGGGCGCAGGCCTCCTTCCTTTGGCCTCTCTCCTCTATTCCCGTATGGCCCAATAAGGCCCGTATACTCCCCGGCGAATTCCCGTAACTCTCCGGTACTCCGAAAAATACCCGAATCACTCGGAACCTTTCCGATGTCTGAATATAGTCATCCAATATATCGATCTTTACATCTCGACCATTTCGAGACTCCTCATCATGTCCCCGATCTCATCCGGGACTCCGAACTCCTTCGGTACATCAAAACTCATAAACTCATAATATAACTGTCATTGAAACCTTAAGCGTGCGGACCCAACGGTTCGAGAACAATGTAGACATGACCGAGACACGTCTCCGGTCAATAACCAATAGCGGGACCTGGATGCCCATATTGGCTCCTACATATTCTACGAAGATCTTTATCGGTCGGACCGCATAACAACATACGTTGTTCCCTTTGTCATCGGTATGTTACTTGCCCGAGATTCGATCGTCGGTATCTCAATACCTAGTTCAATCTCGTTACCGGCAAGTCTCTTTACTCGTTCCGTAATACATCATCTCACAACTAACTCATTAGTTGCAATGCTTGCAAGGCTTATGTGATGTGCATTACCGAGAGGGCCCAGAGATACCTCTCCGATAATCGGAGTGACAAATCCTAATCTCGAAATACGCCAACCCAACATGTACCTTTGGAGACACCTGTAGAGCTCCTTTATAATCACCCAGTTACGTTGTGACGTTTGGTAGCACACAAAGTGTTCCTCCGGCAAACGGGAGTTGCATAATCTCATAGTCATAGGAACATGTATAAGTCATGAAGAAAGCAATAGCAACATACTAAATGATCGGGTGCTAAGCTAATGGAATGGGTCATGTCAATCACATCATTCTCCTAATGATGTGATCCCGTTAATCAAATAACAACTCTTTTGTTTATGGTTAGGAAACATAACCATCTTCGATTAACGAGCTAGTCAAGTAGAGGCATACTAGTGACACTCTGTTTGTCTATGTATTCACACATGTATTATGTTTCCGGTTAATACAATTCTAGCATGAATAATAAACATTTATCATGATATAAGGACATAAATAATAACTTTATTATTGCCTCTAGGGCATATTTCCTTCACTTATCTGGCTGAAACAAATTTTGAAGTTCGCCGATGGTTATGCATCGAATATAAGTTAGGGAGTCTATCTTTCAACGGACAAAGTGACGGGCCTGAAGAGTCATGACTACCATGTATGGATTGAGCGGATAATGCTGGTGATGGTTCGAGGCTATGTCCCCGAGCATGTCTGGCGAGTGCTTGCCGAGCTAAGCCATTTCTTCCGCACGCTCTGTGCTAAAGAAGTAAGTAAAGACGTGATTGAAAAATTGCATAAGAATGCACCGGAGTTGATAGTCAAGCTAGAGAAGATCTTTCCGCCAGGCTTCTTTACTCTGATGACACATTTCATTCTGCACCTCGCGAACGAGGTATTGTTGGGGGGGGGGCTATGCAGAATCGCTGGCAGTACGGCCCTGAGAGACAAAATAAGCATCTCCAACGGAAATCTGGAAACAAAGCTAAGATTGAAGCTTCCATAGCTGAGGCAGTTATCCTAGAGGAGGTGTCAGACCTCAGGACAGCATACTGTTGAGACCACATTCCCCATCTGCATAACAAGGTGCCTCGATACAATATAGAAGAGCCCAAGTAACAACCCAGGCGCCATCTATTCAACGCGCAAGGTGGGAGGGCTGGGGCCTCGAAATCTTATAACATGCCACGGCAAGAGTGGGAGGACCTCATGTTCTATATCTTGCACAACATCAAGGAAGTTGAGGAAGTGTGGATGAGGTAATACCACTACACCATTCCTTTATGTCTTCCACATCATCATGTTCTATGTTCACTTAGTCCCGGTCTAACACCGCTTTTCTTTTTTTAGTGATTTCGTTCAAGAGGAATCGACGGGAATGAATCCTCCTACTGAGGCGGAGGCACTTACTCTTCTCCATCATGGAAACCCTGGACGTAAAAATTTTGTTGCTTGGTTCATGGAGAAAGTAATTTTCCAGACTCCCCTATTAAATACCTAGTTCAACATTTATTAGTTAACCGAACTAATGCACGCAGCAATTTCAATTATACTTGTAGGGAAAAGATCCGAACATATCTATGGATGATGAGTTGAGATGGGTTTCCATGGGTTTTGACCCTGCCGTCATGACATGTAAAAAGTATGATGTGAATGGGTATCGCTTCCATACAGAGGAGCACCAGTACAGCCGGCCCGATCCCAAAACTATAAATACCGGTGTGTATACCCCTGGTCAAAATTCAGTAGACTACTACGTAAGGGTACAAAATATATACGAGATTAAATTCCGCCAGGGGCGCGAGACCCTAAGTCTGCTTGTGTTCAAATGCCGATGGTTCGATCCACGGGAGGGGGTAAAACATACGCCTTCCATTGGTTTGGTCGAAATTAAACCATCAACAGTCTATGCTGGAGCCGATCTCTTCATTGCGGCTACCCAAGCTACACAAGTATATTATCTGCCTTACCCATGCCAGAAAGAGTACCTAAAGGGTTGGGAAGTTGTGTTCAAGGTGTTGCCACATGGTAAGCTACCGGACCCGAATGAAGATGATTACTACAACATTAACCCCATGACATACGAGGGAGTGTTCTATCAAGAGCAACCTGATGATGATGATGTGGTTAGAAACGATGACGCTAGACCATTGGGTGATGATGATGTGGATCCAAACGATGATGATGCACGGAATGATGGTGAGACCATTGTCAGTGAAAATGACATACTTATGCTAGAAAAGTTAAACGAAGACGCTGACGACGAGGAAGAGACTCCACCTCCTTCAGACAATGAAGATTATATGATTGATAGTGATGATGAGACAGACCGAGAAAGAGGTTACAACAGTGATGATTCATATGGGTTCTAGCAGATGTACGTTTCAAGTCTTTTTTTCTATAGTTTAGGAATACGCCTTTTTATGCATTTTTATTAATGTGTTTATTATTCCTTATTATCATTCCTTTTCCTTCATGTCATTAACTTACTAATTGCTTATTTTTTCAATGCAGGTTCGTGGAACATGGGCAAGGGGAAGGCCGACGGCGTGGGTTTCCTACGCAAGGTCATCGGCCTACCTAGTCGGAGTGGTCGAGCACGTAATCCTCCCCCCGGCAACTTGACGATGACTCCTCACAGGGAGGTCAAGGGAGAGGTGCCCCTAGAGGAGGAGGGGGCGGGGGGAGAGCCCCTAGAGGGCGAGGTGGTGGGGGGAGAGCCACTACAGGGGGTCGCGGCCAGAAAGAGCGCACCCTCACCGACTTAGGGGTGTTGTCTTCGAGGCCCTCCTCTAGTGAGGTACCCTCCTATAGTGAGGTATCCTCTAGCGAGGAGGAGGAGGAGGAGGAGGTTCGGGATGGGGCCGAGGAGGAGGTGGAGGAGGAGGCAGGCGAGGAGGAGGAGGAGGAGGAGGAGGTTGGGGAGGGAGAGGCAGGCGAGGATGATGGTGGTGGCGGGGATGATGGTGGTGGCGGGAAGGGGCTTGACAACAAGGGGTGGCTGTGTGGTAACGCGAAGCTACCAAAGCAGGTTCCTGCTACTGGGGAGCAGAAGTGGCTCATTGAGCCCACGGGGAAAGAGTAAGTGCCACTTTATAATAATTTCATTATTTTGCTTGTCACATGCTCATTCTGGATGTTATTTATTTTGCCTGTCACATGCTGATAGTTCATTCTTTTGCAGCAACTGGATATATTCTAAAGGGGTCCGTATTCCCAATGGCCTCATCACCGTCTTGCTGAAGTTATACTGGTCGGGGTTGTACTCTCCGGATCCAGTCAGGCACCCGAACCGTCGGGTTTTGGCCACGAGCCGGGACTACTGGGAAGCAGCCCTCCACGCGGACCATGAGACCCATGCCAAGGCCGTGATCACTACTTTCTGGGTGAGTTCTCTTCAGAAGCACAAGTCCATTCTAGTTTCATGAATGATTTAACTCATGGCTTCTTCCATTCTTGTTTCATGCATGATTGTAGAAATTCTATCGAGTTCTTCCAGAGAACAAGGCCAGAGCGGACCAGATCGTGCTCCGCCAATGCAAGAAGAAGGCCCGCCAGATGCAGTACGAGGTGCGCTATGTGGCCATCTCGACATACTATCACGACTATCTTGGTGTGAAGATGACCAAGGAAGAAGCGCGGAGGATGGGCATTACCTTGGAAAGGCACGAGTACTTGGCGGTAAGTATAAAAAGATTTTTCATTATGCTTTCATTACCTTGTGGTACATTTCACCGTTTCGTGTTGACATGCCATTATGCTTTCATTATGTAGGTGTGTCCAAATTGGTGTTATGGAAAAGACGAGTCCAGGGCGGCATTGGCGGATCTTTGGTGTGATGAGGCTGGAGCCTGGGCGGCTACGAGAATCAAAAACAAGGCTAACCGAGGGAAGGAGGGAGCACATGCTCAGGGAAACCGAAACCACTATCTCCACAAGGCAATTAATGTATGACTAACCCCATTAAACATTCTTCTTCTATTTACCATCACTTTCTTATGTATGACTAACCTCTGTTTGGTGGTGCAGGAGGAGAAACTGAAGCGGCCGCTCTCACACATGCAGGCGTGGGAGATCGCCCATACGCGGAAGGACTCCAAGCCAGGCGAGCCCAAGTACTATGGTAAGAAGACCGCGCAGAGGAAGAAGGCCTACTCCGATGTGTATCTGAAGTTACATCCTGACACACCTGACCCCATTGCGGCGGATCTGGACGATAGGGTGGTGGTGGGCATGGGGCCCAAGGAGCACGGTCGGGAGGCGGTTCTCGATGCTATGATCACTCCTACTATATCCTACACACAGCTCCGTCGGATCGACCCGAGGCTGAGCCAGCGCACGAGCACGCCAATGACCAGTGGACAGTCACAGTCCCTCTTTCAGGAGCGACAATCTGTAAGTATTTTCCCTCTTATCTTCATTGCTCACTTTATTTTCTGCATTTAGTAGTTTTATGAGTTCCGTCATGTCATACCGTAGGCCTACCTGGAGTACACACGCCAGTAGACCATGGCATGGCACGAGAGCCTTTATGCATACCATGAGCAGAGGGATCGCCAGATGCAGCACGCTTTTCAGGAAATGGCGGCCGACAGGTGTCCTCAATTGCAACCAGCACAAGGTCCTCCAGCACAACCAAGGCTACTGACCTTTGAGGATTTTGTGGCACAGAACGCTGGCCCCTCGCCGGCTAGTTCATCCCCAATCTATTCACCCAAAGCATATCATACCTTTCAACACAGTCATATATCTCGTTAATATGTCTTTTCAACATCCAGGAACCGGTGGATCAACCGTTGGCAGTGGTCTTCGCAACACCCCCGAGTCACTTACCCCGACCACTCCGATCCACGGAGGCGGAGGCGGAGGTAGTCTTGGCGGTAGCGCTGCTGCTAGCAGTGACGACCTGGGCTTCAGCGGTCTTGGCGGTGTCGACCTCCGCGGTGCTCGACGTCTTGGCGCTTAATCCTTTTGCTTATGTTTCTTTAGATGACTTGTGTGTGGTGATGGTGATGATAAACTTGTGGTCTTTGATGATCCTTTAGATGACTTGTGTGCTTCTTTATATGCTTATGCTTATGTTTATGTTGATTGTGATGATGCTTATGCATATATTGTTGTGACGGTGCCGGATGATACTTAGATGTGTTCTATATGTCTATTTCCATCATATATATCTGTTGTATATTTGAATTGAATTGATCTGAAAACAAATAAAAAAATAAATAAAATCAAACACAATCTATGCCGACGGGAATCAAGGCTATGCCGACGGCCTGGGTCGTCGGCATAGGGTGCGATTGTGGTAGTGTATAGCATCGTCCTACTCAGAGAGTATGCTAGAACAGGAGCGAACACAACAAACTACTCCCTTCATGTTGTTCCAAAACAAAAGCTACTCCCTTCATCGCCTAATAAATGGCATATAAAGTAAAAAAAGTCAATTTTTCTAAGTTTGATTACGCATATATATATATTATATACACAAAAATAAGACCCCGCACAAAAAATATAGAAAAATATGGACGTTGAAATGATGGAGCTGGCCAACGAGGCCGTCCCCTGCCTCCTCTCCTTCTCACTTTCACTCGCTTTAGGCAGCCACAATCCAACGCAGCGTTCGGAAGAAGTGAAGGGCGCAGGGATTTCGCCGGCAACCTGAGCACATCCACGGCGGTTGCTGCTGGTGCCTTCGTCTCCTCTCCAGATCAAAGGTTAGTCATTCCCCTTCCCCGATATATTCTTCTTTCTTCTCTTCTCTTCTCTTGTGGGGATCAAACCTTAGTTGTCTTACCTACCTACATATTTCCCCCTAAACACTCTACCTAAAATTACTTTTGTCGGCAGTGTTCAACTGAGGGGAAGGCAAGGAGGATAGAAGATGGATGCTGCTACTGGGGAGATTCCCTATCTCCCATCTATTTCTCAGTTCTTGCACTCAGTTTGTGGCTGTTATGCTTGATGGGTGGATGGATGAACCAATGCTGCTGTGTGCCAAAATTGTTGGTTGATGCCCATCTGCATTTGTCTTTGTCCATCGCATTGATGCCCATCTGCACTTGTGTTTTTGGCTGCGACCCATTTTCCAAGGTCGAGCGATGCGTGGATGCCGGGACAAAGCTTGCAGCGGAGCCGTATGCAAGGTTCTCGACGAAGAAAAGCTCCTCAGGGAGATCATTGTCCACGTCGGCTTCCCCACCACCCTTGTTCATGCCGCCCTCGTGTGCAAGCGCTAGGTCGGGCATGCGACAGAACCTGCCTTCCTCTGCCGTTTTTGCAAGCTCCCCCTACCCTGCCTCATAGGCTACTACTTCTTCGAGTGGTCGGTCTCATTGCAGAATCTAGGTGGTCCACCCTTTCACATAATGTTGCCTCGGCCCACGCCCCTAGAGTTTTTTTGGCCCTGAGCCCATCACAGCAAGTTTTCTGCTCCACGCTTTGTCCTGATGCTCCCTCAGCCGCCAGAGCTTGCCACTGTCATCCTTCACCTTGCTGACTATATGTTCGGTATCCATGATGGCACTATACTGACCAAGCACTGCCAAAACAGCGCTGTCTTCACCGGCTTGACAAAAATGGACAGAAGTGACACTTGTAGTGCACCGCCCTTTGTGCCATGTGATAGCCCATCATCACTCCATTCCCGTGCGTGGAACACAATCTCCAATGGTTCAGTGCAATGCTCTCCAACGAAGGTTGCGACAGTGGCTTGTCCTACCTGTATGTGTTGGGTACGAAGGACTCAAGGATGTTCCTGGTGCGTGTGTATGTGTTGCAATATGGTGTTTGGTGCCTTCATACCTCAGCCACGTGCCAGACCTGTGTTAGGCATATTGACCAAAAAGCTATGCTCGTCGAGAACAAAATCGATATCCTGGCCGGCAATAATAACGGCATCATTGTCTTGGATTTGTCGGCCTCAAATTTCTCCACAATTGAACTCCCACAAGGAGTGGTCTATAACTATTTTAGGACCATGTTGCCACCTGCCAATGATGCTTCCGGTGTATATCTTATCCATGTCGATGGATTTCAACTTCGCCTCTGGCTGTCAAAGGGGGACAATTGGTTGCTGGTCGATACCATTTATTTGAGGATGTTATTTCACACGCTTGAGGATGAGCATAAGGCAAATATCCAGATAAGCCAGGTTGGAAACAATGCTGAGTTTGTTTTCTTGAGGATTGCGTGGATGCACACTCTATCTGGACGTCTCGAGCAAGACACTGCGTAAAGTGCATGAGGACACATAAAACGATCAGCAATTCAGTTATGACAAGCCTTTTATGATGATTTGGCCGCCCATATTCCCTGTGCTCAAGTATGATCCTGCAAGGTTTGCCCTTTATGATGATCATCTGTATATTGTTCTTGTTGAGACCATGAATTTTTTTCCTTTTAAACAACTAGTGGCTAGTCCAAGCTAACAGTGAGTAGTCTGCTTATGTGTGATGCACTTGTACTTGTATGATTAGTTTTCTTTTACTGAAATACAAACTATGACATGGAAACAAGTGGGTCTGCAATATGAGGGCATTCAAGTTGTAAGGGGTACTCTACGCACACATTCCAGCTACCCGGGACGGCTGCCCATACCTGCACTACGGTGACGCCGCCCCTGCGTGCAGAGCACGCCAGTACATTGCTAGTTATTCTCACTGTAAAGAAGTGATCCAAACACTCTTATATTTCTGTATGGAGGGAGTAGTTTATTCGAGGAAAGACGAGGAAGTCAGAAACGTCTTGAGTAATATACATTTTTTATGTGCTTTGAGTGATGGACTTTTATTGGCTCGTCTTGCTTGTTACCATATGGATGTTGTTGCTGTACAAAACATGTTCTTAACATGAATTTAAAATATGTTTGTGAATTCAAAAATGCTTACAAAATTTTAAAATATATTCATGTAAATTTAAAATCTTTGTTAATTTTGAAAATGTTTGGAATTTTTGACAAAAATCTGGAAATAATAGCGTTCCAAAATATGTTATTATGTTACCACTATTAGATACTTTTTCCAAAAAAATCCTTCTACTATTATGTTACCACTTTTAGATACTTTTTATAGCAATTTATACTCCCTCTGTTCCACAATGTAGAGCTGATAGGTTTTTTACAAAGACAAACATCGCAAACTTTGACGAAATTTATAGAGAAAACTATTTATATCTAAAATATCATATAATGTTAAATTACTTCTAATAATCACTACTAGGGAAATGCTTATAAACAGTAGCATAGTAGTAGCGCTTTTTATAACAAAGCGCTGCTGCTACTTATCAGTAGCGCTTTTTATAAAAAGCGCTACTACTATGCACTTATCAATAGCGTTGTTTTAGTAAAAAAACACTATTACTACAATTGCCAGGCCGTTGCCAGCGGGCCAGGCATAGTAGTAGCACTTTTATGTATGAAGCGCTACTGCTACCGCTTTCTACAAATAAGCGCTACTACTACGGGCTCTTTATCCAGCCCAACGGCCAGCGCTTGACTTCTCTCTCACTCCCCAGCCCTCACACACTCACTCGCCTCTCTCCGCCGTTGTCGCCGTTGTCCTCCCCCGCGCCGGAGCTCTCCCGCCAGCCACCCTCGCCCGTGCCGGCTCTGCTCCCCCGCCGGCCACCCTCCCCCGCGCCGGCCTCCTCCCCCGCCGGCCACCCTCACCCGCACCAGCTCTGCTCCCCCGTCGGTCTCCTCCCTGCGCCGGCCTCTTCCCCCGCCGGCCTCCTCCACCACCGTGAGGTACTCCTCCTCCCTCCATTTAGTTCATTAGGTTAGGCAACTTAGGTGAATTTAGTTAATTAACTTAGGTGAATTTAGTTAACTAACTTAGATGTTTTTTAGTTAGGGAAGTAAGTTAGGTAACTAATTAAGTAGATGCTAATTTAGGGCAGTGGTGTTTAGTTTATAGAAAAAATTCAATATAGTTTTTTTACTATTTTTTAGTAAGTGTTTAATATAATTAGTTAGAAAATTAATAGAACTAGTTAAACTAGTTTATTTTTAGTAAGTACTAGTGTATTTTATTTATAGTAAGTGCTTAGTTGAACTAGTTGAATTAATAAAACTAGTTTATTTTTAGTAAGAAAATTTACGTATATGAGATTTGATGATCTAATTAAAATTTTACTATAGAACTAGTTTATTTTTAGTAAGAAAATTAATAGAACTAGTTTATTTTTTTAGTTAAACCAATTATTCCCACATCGACGTCGACGATGCCTATCCTGCATCCTCGTCGTCGACTCGGCGGAGGAGGCCTGGGCTTGGTGCGGAGACATGTTCGGGACTGGGTTCCGTCGGGCTGGTACTAGGAGGTGCTATCTTCCGCGGGGCGTAGCTTGGTGAGGAGCCAGCCCGTCGTTGACCCGAACCTTCTTTGATGGCGGTCCGATGGGCCAGTGATGGTGCGGTGGATTGAGGACCCCGCGGAGGTGGTACGTCACCGTGTCAGCGAGGAGGACGAGCACGTCCGTCGCTACATGGTTCCGTTGGAGGGCAGGTTCTCCAATACCGGGGAGGTTCTTCAGGGATCTCACTGGAGCTATGATCCTGTGATGGTTCCTTCTCTTTGGGTATCCACCGCCTGCGCCGATACCCTTCGTTCGCTACGGTTTTAACTGTATTAGTGATGTTATATGTATGATACTATTCGAGATCTATTAGTGATAATATTCGACGATGTATGGACGAAAGAGATGGTTTAGTTTTGCTTATTGAATGAATGCTAATTTATTTTACAATTTGGTTTTGCTTATTGAATGCTCAAATTGGAAAACTACTCCATCAAGTTTGAATGCTCATATGATGTAGATATAAACATGTATATCCTGTGTTGCTCAAATAGGATATGTGCTTGCCCAAGTGGCTGGCCATGTTTGCAGGTTACACCTCCTATAGTGGCCTATGTTTTGCCGGAGTGTTGATTAATTTCCATTCCGGCAAATTTCAGGCGCTCGATATGTCCTTTTTTAGCGAAGGTCATGCCGGATTTTTACGTGAATTCTGGCATGACTTGTGCTAGAATATGTAGGAAATATCGAGTGACCTGGATTTTCTCGAAAAATAATTAAACGACATTTCGGGTTGACTTTAAGTCTATCGAGGCTCCATCACCGAAGGTCAAAAAAACAGTGAGGGAGTGTATCCACCATATATGAGAGAGGACGAAGAAGCCCGACTGTTGTCGTGGGGGTCGTTTTTCCTTCTTCTCCTTGTCTGGTCCTTTGTTATGCACTAGGGTAAGGAGGAATAACAACCATCACCGACGGTCGAAAAATCTATGAGGGACTATATCCACCATATATGAGAAAGGACGAAGAATCCCGACCATTGTCGTGGGGGTCGTTTGTCCTTCTCCTTGTGCTAGACCTTTGTTATGCACTAGGGGAAGGAGGAGTAACGACCATCACCGACGGTCGCAAATGTCAGAGAGGAATCAGTGAGGGAGAGTCTCCACCATATAGACTCGGCAGACCGATAGTCAACCCATGATGAATAATAATGATCTAATTTAATTTTTATAGTACATATATTGAATTGTACAAGTTTAATCTTTGAATTATGAACGTAGGAAATGTCGTCATCGGGCGACGAAAGTCTCCCGGAGGAGTGCAGCTGGTGCAATGACGACCGAGGTCTGTACGATAGGCCTCACCTGGACGAAGATCGGCGCTTCAACATTAAGATCCAGGAGACCTTCGATGTTGAAACGGTACGCAACAACGAAAAGTGTTTTTTTTCGTAATTAAGCATGACTTCAACTATTTCAACATGTAATTTTCATCTTTTACAATTCGAGTAGCTTATCCATGCCATGCAAGACGCTATGTATTGGAGAGGATGGATTTTGAATACCATGAAATTTTGAAACAAAGAAAATTCACCCAAGGACTCATCATGATATGGATTTTGAAGTAAATCTGTATAATTCTGAGGGCGTAACCCATTTTGGTTGCAAAAATTGGGAAGCACTTTGCAAGATGTATGATTTTTATGAGGGTATGCTTGTCACCATGGATCTTGGTGATCCTGACATCGACCAAGACAATATGGACATTTGGGTCCTTGGTGATACGCTTCTAATTCTACCGCTATGTGAGTTTCTCAAACATAGTTATTAACTAATTTATATTGTTCATTTCAAAATAGTTGATAGCTTATTTTGGAACATGGTAGACAGAACCTACTACACCGATGGCTCTAAGTTAACTTATCAGGGCAAAAATCATCTGGTCGCATTTTGTACTGATCTTGAGAATTACAATATCTATTATAAAATTCCTCCACATTATGGTCAACACGTGCCACTAGTGCACGTGTTGAACTACGGTAACATCCATGGAGATGCCATGGTAAGATTTTTTACTATTACGACATCCGTGCATCTTTTGCATAAATTCTTTTAGAACTTAACTACATTGCTAACTATGAAGTTATTACTATATTTTTCAATAGAAAATCCTGAATGATTGTGTGCCTCATCTGATGTATCAGAATGGTCGCCTTGATGTTTTCAACATACAGCCAGGTCATCCTACGAATCTCACCTGTCCATATCGGATTTATAAAAGAAGTGGAGACATGAAAATCAATGAATGGAAAAATATATGGACAGTCGTAAGGAGGTACTTTGAAGCAACATTGTGTGAAAGGCAAGAATTGAAGACAGGATAATCTCCATTCTCCATAATGGAGAGTCAGGGTCTATCTTGTTTTATGCTATTTTACCTAAGAGAAGGTAGTAGGTCCTAGTTAATAATACTCATGCTCATGTGCTAAGAACAACTAAGCAGGATTGGTTAGATGACTATGATGATGATGTGGTATCGAGTAGAAGTTGTATGATCGATGATGATGAGTATGACTTGTTATTATGATACCAATGATGAGTTATTTGTTATTATGATCGATGATGCATGATCCTAAGTTGTTACATGAGCATGATGAGTTATTATATATATATCAGTCGATGAAATGAATCTGGATTAGATTCAAGAGGAGCCAACATGTGGTGCACATCGAAAGTACTACTAATGCAAACTAGATCAAGTTTGGATTAGAGTAGTACTTTCGACATGCACCACATGTTGCCTCCACTTGAATCTACTCCACGATCATTTCACCCACTATTATATATAATAAGTAATCATGGTCATAAAATCATATGATGAAAGTACTGTATATAGAACCACACAAAGAAAATAAGCTATATTTTTTAAAATACAGGAAAATTTAGCAGCAGCGCTTTTTAGAACAAGCGCTACTGCTACTTAGCACTGTCCAAAGGAAAGCGCTACTGCTAACTATGTATAGCAGTAGCGCTCCCTTTCCAGCGCTACTGCTACTAGTTAGTTGTAGCGCCTTAGTGGTAGTGCTGGTACCAGCGCTACTACTAGATATAAAATAAGCGCTACTACTAGGGTTTTCCCTACTAATGAATGAATGTAATAATTTATGTTTCACATTCTAGATGTAAATCCAAAACCTTTGTCAAATCTTTAAAAAAATGCAGTGCATTATGGAAGAGAGGGAGTATTATTTTTGTAGACCAACGTAATAATTAAGTGTCCAGAGCCAGTGCCTTGTCCTGAATTTTTTGTTTTATAAAAAATCAATATTTATGGAGCTCAAGATACCACGGGGATTTTTGACAAATAGTATTTCAGAAGTAGAGGAATCCAGAAAGCACGGGAAGACGCCACGGGGCCACCCATGCGGCCAAGGGCCCACCCACTTGGGGAGGTCATCTGGGCCCCATGGCACCACGTCTCGACCATCTTAGCCTATGAAATCCCATATTTCCCATAACCCTCCGTACTATTTTTTCACGGATTCGGAGAGTATTTCCCTAGAGCAACATTGATTGAACCAGATTCACTCAAAAAACCCTATATGATTATAAAATTTAGTCAGGATTAATGGTATGCCCCCACATTGGGTCACTAGCCAGTCTCCATCTACTCAAAATGACTGGATACTACCAGAGTTTGCCCGTTATTAGCTCACAAGCCTTGCTATTCCTGCTCTTTGGGTTAATACTACTCGACATATTATTTTTATTCCACATGAGTTCTGTGACGAACACTCATTGGCCATTCCTATTCAATGCTGTGATAGACAGTTTGGATCTTCGGGAGACCAGTATGTCGGGTCGTCAGTTCACTTGGGCAAACAACCGATCTGTGCCGACATACGAGAAGCTCGATAGGGTACTAATGGATACCGAATGGGAACTAAAATTTCCTCTGGTAACCGTGCGAGCCGTAGAGCGTATCCAGGCCTTATCGGATCATGCACCCATCATTCTGGATTCTAACTCTACGAACCCAGCCACCCGGCTCCCTTTCAAATTTGAATTGGGATGGCTGCATAGGGACGGATTCGTAGACATGATCAAGAATGTTTGGGAGAGGCCCGCTGTTGGTCGTACACCTATTCAGCGATGGGTCTTTAAAATAAGAGCCATGAGGCGACACCTCTCTGGATGGGCAAAACACACCAATGGAATTTATAAAAAGGAAAAACAAAGGCTCTGTACCATCATTGATGACCTCGACAAAATTGCAGAGACGCACACATTATCTCGGCAAGAGCTTGAATTGAAAAATCAATCTAATGAGATGGTTGCCCGTCTACTGCGAGAAGATGAGATCAAATACTACCAGAGATCCAAAGCTGACTTCATTTTAATGGGTGATAGTAATACAAGATACTTCCAATTGGTCGCCAATGGGCGGCATAGGAAGAAATGTATTTATAGTCTCCAACAAGATGAGGGGAGGATCGAAGGTCGGGAGGAGCTCAAAAATTATATCACCAAATACTACAGATCTCTTTTCGGAGCGCCGACTGAAGGGAATTTCACCCTTGATGAGACCCGAACAGATGATATTCCACATGTCACGGCAGAAGAAAACGATATCCTAACGGCACCATTCTCAGAAGAGGAGGTGCGAGCTGCGGTGTTCCAAATGGAACATAACAAAGCTCCAGGCCCTGATGGTTTCCCCGCGGAATTCTATCAGAATTTCTGGGATATCATCAAGTCTGACCTTTTAGAGTTGTTCAATTGTTTTCATGCCGGCCGACTTGACCTATTCAGACTTAATTTTGGCGAGATTGTCTTATTGCCGAAGATTAAGGAGGCCAAACGGATTCAACAGTTCAGACCCATATGCCTCCTTAATGTCAGCTTCAAGATTTTCACCAAAGTGGCGACAAATAGATTAAACTCGGTAGCTGACCATGTTGTCCGGCCATCTCAAACAGCTTTCATGCAAGGAAGGAACATACTTGATGGCGTATAATCCTGCATGAGACCATCCATGAGATGCACCGAAAAAACATGAGTGGAGTAGTATTCAAAATAGACTTCGAAAAAGCCTATGATAAGGTCAAATGGTCTTTCCTCCAACAGGCCCTAAGGATGAAAGGCTTCTCCGATAAATGGTGCAAGTGGATCCAAAATTTTGTAACTAGCGGTAGTGTGGCCATCAAAGTCAATGATGATGTTGGCCATTACTTTCAGACAAAAAAAGGACTACGACAGGGTGATGCCATATCCCCAATGCTATTTAACATTGTGGCTGACATGTTGGCTATTCTGATTGAGCGCGCCAAGCAGGACGGACAGATTACAGGAGTAGTGCCACATCTAGTGGATGGTGGTCTCTCTATTCTGCAATATGTCGATGACATAATTCTCTTTATGGAACATGACCTAGACAAGGCTAGAAACCTGAAACTTTTGCTGTCAGCGTCTGAGCAAATGTCGGGTCTTAAGATTAACTTCCATAAAAGTGAATTGTTCTGCTTTTGAGAAGTCGTTGATGTAGCGGCCGATTATGCCGACCTTTTTGGTTGTGCACATGGACAATTCCCAATTAAATATTTGGGAATACCAATTCATTATCGGCGTCTCACCATTGCCGAGTGAAAGCATGTAGAGGAGCGACTAGAGAAACGCTTGAGCAGCTGGAAAGGCAAGTTGCTCTCGGTTCGAGGACGATTGGTTTTAATAAACTCTGTCCTCACAAATATGGTCCTCTATATGCTTTCGTTCTTCCAGCTCCCAAAGGGGGTCTTGCAAAGATTGGATTATTTTAGGTCCAGGTTCTTTTGGCAAGGAGATGGTGAAAAGAAAAAATATAGGCTGGCCAAATGGAGTGTGGTTTGTAGGCCGAAAGACCAGGGCGGCCTCAGTATTCATGATCTGCAGGTCAAGAATGAGGCCCTACTTAGTAAATGGTTGTTCAAACTTCTTACTGAGGATGGTGTTTGGCAAACCATGCTGCGCAATAAGTATATAGGCCAAAAGGCAGTGTCTCAGGTATATTGGAAACCTGGAGAGTCACACTTTTGGGCCGGCCTAATGGCGGCAAAGAAACATCTCTTTCGCTTTGGGTCTTTCGTGATAAAGGACGGGTCGGAGATTCGTTTTTAGGAAGACATCTGGCTAGGCAATACTAGCCTCCGAGAACAATACTCAGCCTTATACAACATTGCACGCGATAAGAATAATACTATTGCGCAAGTGCTCAGCTCATCCCCGCCCAATATTTCGTTCAGGCGGGATTTGATTGGCACCCGACTTATGTCATGGAATAATCTATTGTCCCGTCTGTATTCGATTATCCTGACACAAGGTCGTGATGTGTTTCGCTGGAACCTTACTAGATCGGGGTCTTTCACAATAGACTCTATGTATCATGCACTCACGCATTCTGAGGTACCGGTGAGTAATAACAAAAAAGTTGGAAAGCGAAGGTACCACTTAAAGTCAAAATATTCATGTGGTATCTCCGTAGGGGAGTTGTGCTAACAAAAGACAACCTCGCACGACGCAACTGGTCGGGCAGTAAGAAGTGTTGTTTTTGTACTCATGACGAGACAATTAAACACCTCTTTTTTCACTGTAAGTTTGCGCGTTCTACGTGGTCAGCCATTCAAATAGCGTCGAATTTGTATCCGCCCACATGTGTTGCCAATATTTTTGGTCATTGGCTGGACGGTATTTCAAATGCATACAAAACGCTAATAAGGGTGGGAGCGTATGCCTTACTATGGTCGCTTTGGCTATGTAGAAATGATATTGTTTTTAATGACAAAACCGTTTCTCCTTTGCAGGTTATTTTCCGTTGTACGCACTCGCTTCGTACGTGGTGTACGCTGCAACGAGCGGAGTACCAACCGCTATTCAAGGCGGTGTGTACGCTGTTGGAGCAGGTGGCTACGGAGGTTTTTACCCAACATGGATGGCAGCATAATCTCCGGCTCGGTCCACCATCTCTTTCGACATAGGCATAGTGTCGGTCTATGGACTCTACTGTTGCCGAATTGTCGGTCTTTTATCTTTCTGTTTATCAGACTACTGGTGTTTGGCTGTGTGCATCCTAGTTATGCAAAGGCCGGGTGATACTCTTAATGCTTTGTATCACTTTGATGCTACATTTTGAGGTAATAAAAGCGTCCTTTATCGAAAAAAATGACGACGCACTCAGGCTAGTACCACTCAAGAGACATTCTAAACGGAGGAGGCTAGAGCATTCTGTTTAGGCGGAGACGTCGTCAAGACAAGCAACAACCAGATCGTGAACAGCCCGGCGGCTAGTAACGATAACATAGCACCCAGGTATAGTAAAAAAGGATAAATCCACCCCCCTAACCATAGGGTGGGCTGGGCCAACGACTCAAAAGTCTTCCTACAATACAGGCGTGCATCATCAACTAGGAGTATAAGACATGTATATACCCGATTTATTAGAGCTTGTGGTAACCATCTAGTTGCTATCCTGTAAATCGATCTGGAGTCTTTGTAACCCAAGCGCGAGTCCACTATAAAAGGTGGGTTAAGGATCCCCCGGGTCTTCTGAGTTTTAATATGCTCTGACACAACACAAGAAACACCCTTCATGTGAGAAATATAATCCCCAAAGGCAGCACGTAGGGTATATTACCTCTCTATGAGGATCTGAAGCTGGGTATCTGTGTCTCATATGATCCAATCTAAATATGATATTCCTATCCTCCCCCGGTATTACTAATGGTGGAACAATACACTAATAGGTAAATCTTAAAAAAAAATGAATGTGGAAGAGTCTGTGACGCAATTGGATTTATTGTTCCCTATCCTACCATGCCAAGTTGCTTGAAGCGAAGCATGGGCACATCCCTACGGACATCAATGTCTTTATTCACGCTCCTCTTTATACATCACTTCTCAAAGAGCTTGTCCTCATCTTGGAGAGGAGGGTGCTTAACACCTCATGGCCAACCGCGTGACCATGCTCCCTCACATTCCCTCATCTATTTACTTTTCCTCACCCACTTATGTCATCATGAAAGATGAGGTAAGTAGTAGACAAGCAGGAGATGGTTATGAATTTTAGTGGAGAGAGATAGAAGCAAGGTATATCATAGGAGGATGTCTCAACAAAAAACCAGCATGCAAATTGACTCAAAGAAGAGATAAGAAGAAAGCTAGGTAGAATGCATCGCTTAGTAAGGTGTGAGGGGTATTTCTGGTAGTAGAAGGAGGGGGCTCGTGATGTGTTGCAGATTTAACACATGCACGTGGTACAACTCAATCGAACGAAGTCCCACCTGTCATTGTCAACCAACATCAATCAAATGTGCTGCATGCAATGGCCTATTGTGTTCTTTTATTCTTTGTAGTTTGCTGCCATCAATCCATGAGTTCCTACACTCGAAACTTTCCTATTGTACTTTGACGGGACCAATAGAGGTATACATAATGGAAGGAGATGACTACAAAGATGAAACTAGATGGAAAAGCTAACTCCATAGTCTAGTTGATTTTTTTAGTTTCCTATGTGCATCTACTGGACAATAGCATAATGTGATTAGAAAACCACTTAACCGCCTTAGGCAGAGCCTCAACTTCGTAGAGAGAAATCATTCGATTGTGATGCTTCCAAATATTTCACATCGTAATGATTGTTACTAAAGAATGAAAATTGTCTCTTCTATCCTCTCCCCCACATCACATACATGCATAGAATCAAGAGAGTCAACACGGTAAATTTATGCGTAGTGCAACAACATGAATTCATGTTTTTGGCTTGATGTTTGGTGTCGGAGGCTGCCAAACCTCGTTCGAACTGGAGGTTGGTGCCAAACTATCAATATCATTTCCCAAGGCAAAGGAAAACCTACATTGATCAGGCGAGAGGTTCTTTCAAAGAACCGGAGTCATCTTGCTTGTTGGTCAAGTCGTAGTATACACTGGATTTCTTAAGATTGGTTTTCAATTGACCCCCACACTCTCATTTCATATATTCCCATTTTATTACATAAAATTCTTAGGAAAAATTGTATTGTGGTACTAAAGTTGTGTTGACTATTAAAGAGTCCCGTATATTTTGTAGTCTGTGAGAAAGCCAAAAGAGAAAAACCAATGAATTTATATTCACATATATTCAGTTACCACTTGTCCTTTTATGATTGATACGGTAACCTATCCCTTTTTTTTTTGCCTTTTATTGTTTTTGTCATGTTGCATTGTTTAATGATGTACTATACATATTTTTTCTCGTTTTGGACTTTTGGTACAAAATGTAATTCTATACATTAGTCTTAAAGAGTGTGCGGCGTAGACAAAATGTGGTTTCTTCATCACTCTGCGTCAGAAGTGATGGTCTGCAGTATATTTATCAGCTCATTATTACAAGACACAACCGACTGTGGCTGTAGCATCCGGCTAGGAGGTATTAGTGTTCAAGTACCAACTTGGTCATGCATCCGATAGGCTAGCTTAGCCTTAGTATATGCACATCTGTACCCTGTTCTTTAATCACCCCGTGAAAAAGAATTGAACTAGGCATGTCAATTGTCAAGTCAAGTGCCTATGTCAACCTAGCTTAATCGTGTTCCTGGGTGTTTACCCTTAAGATCAGCTTGCTGTATTTGAGGCTCTGACGCCGATAAGTCTGAGAAGCTATACTTGGAGCTTTCACGTGGCCATCCTCATCTTCAAAACAACTGGCTGATATAGAGCCGAGAGGGCATTTTGTTTGAGCCACAAAAGGTGCGGCCTTGTCATCTAGCGTCATGCATGCAGCAGGCTACGGTTGAGCATAGATTGGATGACATGCGTGCAACTCCTAATCTTCCTCTCAATCCAAACTTATCTTAATGCAAATGCGAGAAAGACCAGATCCATGCGCCCCTACGGATGCCCTTCGTGGAAGGTCCTACACCACAAGTCACAGCTTATTTCCCAGTGCCTCTCATGCCTAGTGGAAGATGGATGGTATCACAGTTCACAGAAGGATATCTCAATTGGGACTAGCATGCACTACAGGAAGACGAACGAACAAAAGGTAGAATGTAGAGTTTAAGATGGTGCAAGGCGAATGTACTAGGTACTAGGAGGGAGGTAAGATGGAGTGGAAGAAGTCCTGCAGCAATACATTTCACACAGCATCCATATATGCTGAGTTCCTGGCTTCTCGTGCACGTACTACAGCTCCATCCAGCCATGTCCCACATGTCGTCCTCCGCCAATAGTAATTGAGGAGAACATAATATACACGATATGTATGCGAGTTTGAGCCATAACCAAGATGAAATCCTTCATGTGCCTTAGGTGCAAACTTGGAAGAATGATTCATATCAAGAATGTAATAAGGTGCACCAAAAACACGCAGATAAGAAACATTCAGTTTCTTGCCAGTGATAAGCTCATATGAAGTTTTCTTAAGGAACTTGTGAAGATAAACACGATTATAACAAGAAAAACAGTGTTAATAGCATCAGCCCAGAAATGAATGGGAGTTTTATACTCACTGAGCATTGTTCTCATCATTTCCATGAGAGTTCTGTTCTTTCGTTCAATGAGAGTTCAAACAGTGTTAATTTGTGACCATGTATTAGTAAGTCAATTTAGAGTAGTAGTACTACTTTTAGTTGTGCACCTACTAGTACCAAGGCAGCGTGTTCGCTCACTCTCTCTCAACCTTGAGGCACACACCGAGCTACACTTGCCAGCACGGTGACACAACGCATTGTTTCTTCAACTCCTTTGCTCCATCACTAGGTCGCCCACCTGAATAGTGCTTGTGACAAGTGATCCTAAATCTTTTTTCTTCATGTTATTCCTCTCTTTTTATTTCGATCACTTAACACTCTAATTATCTGACTATGATTTCTTGTTTTTGGGATGCAGGTCTAGGTAGCTCCGTAATAGTCGTCCCACTGCATGGCGCACAATAGAGCTTGATAGGGCAACCAAGGTGGCCGTTCGGATCTGAACCGCGATCAACCAAGGGTTAGTTCTCCACTGCCACTCACATGATTTCTCCGCTATTTTTATTGCCCAGCTCAACTGCTACTGAACTAGACCTATTTAGTTGATCTAGTACAGAGTTGTGCATTTTCACCAGGGTGTTATTTTCAACTAATTTGTTTGTGCCACATGGATCTTGGTGGCTAAATTTATCATCTCATGCACTCCAATTAAAGTAATCATATACATCCTAACCACTATCTCAGTATCTCTTAACAGAACCAGTTGCCACTTCTATAGATTTGGCCATGGCTCTTCGTTATTTCGCATGCCATTTAGAGTTCACTTGGCAAGCAAGTGTTGTCCACTATTGTCGGTGCCTTGATAAATATTTAGTTTCATGTGTAAACTTGTTGAGACATGAACATTTGAAGCATACGTCAGCCAGGTTGACGAGCAGTGGCTCTGTGTCATGGATATTGTTTGTTAGTGATGCCATTTTTGGTGGATTTATATGGCCTCAACAGTTGCTGCTATAGTAACTTGGCTTCTGCAATGTATGTTCTTTCAGCAATGTACTTTGTTATTCTCATTTCTATGGCCTCAACTGCTGCTGCTATTATTGTTGTTTTATAGTAGATAGATGCCTTGTTATTCTCATTTGTACGCACAATAAAATGTAAGGATTTTGGAAAGTGTGTAATATATTTATTTTAAGTTTGTTCTTCTAATGTTGTTGTAAATATGGTAGGTATGATTGGGTGGCAAGCTACATGGTGTTCTCCATTAGAATCTGCCATGATATATAGTTGCCATCAGGATGGTCGACGGCAAGAACATGAGTGGCAACCTAAGTAGTTTATATGTTTTATTGATTTAAATTGGATTGTACTGGTTCCTATCATTGTCGTGTGGTATATTTTGTCAATATATGTTGTATATTATCATTTCATGGAGGATATTATAAACTGCTAGGTTGTAGATACCTATGGATGGCTACATATTGAGTGATTTGTGTAACGTATGACACTTTAGAAATATTTTCCTTGTCCAAAATGGGCATTATGATTTGCGGAACTCATTATGCTAGAATTGTATTGGATTAAAATTGGGCTGAAAGAAATGGATGGGACCAAATTTAAATTGATCCTAAAACCATAACGGTTTCTGTGACGAAAAATAGTGTCCACGTAGGTAGCCATGTCATTCCAGTTGGTCTATTTAAAATCCTACGTGGCATTGGTCCATGACGGTTTGTTCTGTCATGGCCTAGTTTGGGCTTGGTCGGGCTTGAGACAAATCCATGACGACCAAGAACCGTCATGGAAGGTACGATGTCAAATTATGACGCGATATACATGATGGATTTCAAATCCATTATGGATGGGCACGCATGATAGTTTTTGGCTGATCTGTGACGGCTTAGGACCGTCACGTATTAATAGGTTTCTTGTAGTGTTAGAGCATGGATTTGTCTGTCCAGAACCGGTGAGCTAAGGAGCATGATCCGAGAAGCAGTCCTGCCGAGAAGGCCTCGATTCTTCTAGTGCGTGTACCAATGCATGGGGATATTTATATTTCCAGTCGGTGGTCAGCAACTCTCAATCAAGTTTTTCATAAGTAGGGATTGATCGGTTATTGGTCCGGGTGTACTGACGACCATACAAAGTGAGCTCCTGCACGTCCAGGCCGTCAATAACAGCATTGAAGAGGAAAGGCCAGCTAGTGTCAAACCGGTTAATTTTTTTTCCTGCTAATATCTAAGGATATTGCCCCCCCCCCCCACACACACACCCCCGATTAACATGGGGTGGGGATTGTCCCGACAAGTATTAACAAGCTCTTTAAGAAAAGTGGCCCCACGGTATGGGGGAGGAGGGCATGGCCTTTACATTCCGGCTGTGGCATGGCCTATCTGGTGTGATACTTCCAGGAGAAGTATCAAGGGGACAAGTGGAAGAACGCTCTAAAGGACGAGATGACAGCGGCGGATAGAATATACACTACACTACAAGTGGTGTGATACAACATTTTTATGTCTAGAAAAAATATACACTACACTACACCAAAATTAGTATGATGGACAAACATTACAATAGTAAAATAGAATTTCTAAATTGTATGAGGGGGCCATGGCCCCCATGGCCAACCCCTTGATTAGCTCTCTCTGCCACACACACAAAAATTATTATTTTTTTGAATTTTTCTAATATTTGTTTTTATTTTTTCGTAAGGATGGGTGCAGCTGAGCCTAGGCTCAAAAGTGGATTACCGTCTCTGCCTGTTCTTTTTAGATTCAGACTGAGTATGGTACGTCAAAATAAAATTCAGAGTCGGGGTATGTGTGTGCTGCTCCCTTGGCTTCCGTTACATTGTTGAATGCCACTCGTACCAAATGTCCCAATAAAATAAAAGTCAGGGCATGTATGTGCTGCTACCTTGGGTTCCGTTGCTTTTATTTTCGTGTGCTTTGTAATCAGACTAGTAGTGTTCAACATTGGTGGTGTCCCGTGTGCTTTCTAATCAGACAGTATGTCTGTCCAAGATTTGTGGTGTCCCGTGCGAAAACTTGTTTTGGTGCATGACATCCTGTGGTATGCTTATCTTCGCCATGCATTTCAAATGCAGATGCCCTCCTTCGACAAGTCTGCTAGATTTAGCAACAGATCGAACATCGTCAGCCACTGATCTTCCCCTCTTCCCCAACTGCAACCGAAACCGGGGTTCAGTGTCATCAAAGGCACGACAGACGTCTTTTACCTGAATGGATTGGTTCAAAGATTTATTTACAACAGTGTGTCGACTCTTGTTTTCTATCCACGGAAGGGTTCTTGTGTGGCTATCCACTAGTTTGCTGGAGCAATGGCGTTCCATTCCCTTGCATTGTTCTCCGGTTCATCTACATGGAGTTGGAGCAAGCAACCGGGTGATTATCTGGCGAACACCTCATTGGCATCGGAGGGAGGATCAAGGTATATACCGAGGTCAGCTCAGCGATGGCAAATTCATCACCATGAAGAAGATTCCGCCCCTTGGAGGTGCGGATGAAGACTAAGAGTTCCTCTCTGAGGTATGCAAACAGTTGCAAATCATGCAGCTCTGTTACTTTGTGAAGCCTGAATTCTCATGTAGAACACATCCATGATCCATTACCAATAATTGGCATCTTCAACTTCCAACAAGGACAAACAAGAAAATTAAGCAATCAAGTTCATGTCATGACTGAACTACTGTCACATGGTGCCATCGCTGTGATACTGCTCGGAGAGGCTACGAGTGTTCAAGCGCATGACCAATGGAAACCTGAGGCAGTGCCTGGACTTGAGGAGCAATAGGGGAAGAAGCCCATGAGCTCGCCTGCACGGATATTGGTTACGTTCAGGTACTTCGCAATGGGGTACACCACCATTGACACGGCATCACTCAAGTCGGAACGTGTTCAGCTTCGGCATGGTAGTCTTCGAGCACATAATCTGTTCGGAGCCCCAGAGGAAGGAAACATCTCGATGGGTGAGACCCGAACAGATGACATCCCTCAGGTCTCTGATGAGGAAAACAACCTTCTAACAGCCCCATACTCTGAGGAGGAAGTTAGAAAGGCAGTTTTCCTAATGGAGCATAACAAAGCCCCGGGTCCGGATGGTTTTCCTGCTGAGTTCTATCAGAAATTCTGGGAAGTCATCAAACCGGATCTCCTACTTTTGTTTACCGACCTACATGCTGGCCAACTAGAATTGTTCCGCTTAAACTTCGGTGAGATTATTTTATTACCTAAGGTTAATGAGGCTGAACGGATACAACAATATAGACCTATTTGCCTCCTTAATGTTAGTTTTAAAATATTCACAAAGGTTGCGACTACTAGGCTAAATTCGGTTGCTGAACATGTGGTTCGGCCTTCACAGACAGCTTTTATGCAAGGCAGACACATCCTAGATGGAGTTGTTATCCTTCATGAAACAGTCCATGAATTACACCGGAAAAAGTTAAATGGGGTGGTACTCAAAATAGACTTTGAAAAGGCTTATGACAAAGTCAAGTGGCCTTTTCTTCAACAGACTCTCAGAATGAAAGGATTTTCTGAAGAGTGGCACGCTATGATTCATAGCTTCGTTTCTGGAGGTAGTGTTGCCATTAAGGTCAACGATGATGTTGGACACTATTTCCAAATGAAGAAGGGATTGCGACAAGGTGACTCGGTATCGCCCATACTATTTAATATAGTGGCGGATATGCTAGCGGTCATGATTGAGCGTGCCAAGGTTGATGGCCAAATTGATGGGGTAGTAAATCATCTAGTTGATGGTGGTCTCTCTATACTTCAATATGCCGATGATACGATTCTCTTCATGGATGATGACCTCGAGAAAGCGAGAAATCTGAAACTAATTTTATCAGCATTCGAGCAACTCTCGGGTCTAAAGATCAATTTTCATAAAAGTGAATTGTTTTGCTTTGGCGAGGCCCAAGACGAGGCCCACCTGTACGCTCAACTGTTCGGATGCGGGTTGGGTCAGTTTCTCATCACATATTTGGGGATACCGATACATTATCGGAGACTCACAAATGCTGAATGAAAACACGTCGAGGAGAGACTGCAAAAAAGACTTAGCAGTTGGAAAGGTAAACTGCTGTCTCTGGGTGGAAGATTGGTACTCATAAATTCAGTAGTTAGTAATATGATACTATATATGATTTCCTTCTTCCAGTTACCGAAAGGAGTTTTACATAGATTGGATTATTTCCGATCAAGATTCTTTTGGCAAGGAGATAGCGAGAGTAAGAAATATCGACTGGCTAAATGGAGTGTGGTTTGCCGTCCCAAAGACCAAGGCGGGTTGGGCATTCATGACCTTGAGGTTAAGAATAGGGCCCTCCTCGACAAATGGTTGTTTAAATTACTAACCGAAGATGGTGTATGGCAAACCCTCCCAAGGAGGAAATATGTGGGTTCCAAGGCGATATCCCAAGTATATTGGAAGCCTGGGGATTCCCACTTTTGGGCAAGTCTAATGGCTACGAAGAAATATTTCTTCTGCTATGGATCCTTCTCAATTAAGGACGGCTCGGAAATTAGATTCTGGGAGGACAAGTGGCTAGGAAATGCCACACTCCGGGAACAATATCCGGCTCTATACAACATTGTACGCCACAAAGGTGATACTATCGCCACGGTAATGGAATCATTTCCACCAAATGTGACGTTTAGAAGAGACTTAATTGGACCCAGACTCCAATCGTGGAATATCCTGCTCCAACGGTTGTCCACGGTGCAATTGTCATATGGGTCTGATGTATTCCGATGGAACCTCCATGGGAATGGACAATTCTCAGTGGCTTCTATGTATAGAGCGTTAATTCAGTCCGATGTGCCAGTTGTTAATAACAAGAAGATCTGAAAGATGAAGATACCTCTTAAGAATAAAATCTTTGCATGGTATCTTCGTCGCGGAGTCATTTTTACTAAAGATAACCTTATTAAGAGGAATTGGCATGGAAGCCCGCAATGTGTATTTTGTCACCATGAGGAGACAATAAAACATTTATTCTTTCAATGCAAATTGGCTCGTTCTATATGGTCAGTCATCCAAATAGCTTCTGGCTTGTATCCTCCCTGTAGTGTTGCTAATGTATTTGGTAACTGGTTACATGGGATTGATCACAGGTTTAGAACTCTTCTCAGGGTGGGAGTACTTGCCATTATTTGGTCGCTTTGGCTATGTAGAAATGATAAGGTTTTTAACGATAAAAGTACTTCTCTGTTGCAGGTTATCTACAGATTTACCGGGACTCTTCGTTTATGGTCCTCTCTACAACGCGTGGAGAATCGAGACCTGTTTACGGAGGTGTGTACACGATTGGAGGCTACGGCGAGGGATACTTTTACCCAACATGGGTGGCAACATGATCTAAGGATTGGCCCCCCTCCATATTAGGCGTTATACGGACTCTACATGTTTCGTTGTAATTCGCCTTTCTATTTTTATTTTGTGTGAGAGGATCTTATTTGGCTGTGTGCATCTTAGTCATGCAGAGGCCGGGTGTAATGCTTAAATCTTTTAAGTAATAAAGCGCCCCTTTTCGAAAAAAAAAAACTGTCCGGCAAGGGGAGCGGTGCTGGTGACCAGAGCCTGGTGACATGGCCAATGTTGAGGCTGGTGGACTACTAGCAGGCCGGTAAGTCTCCCTTCAGGAGTATGTAAATACATTTGCTATATGATGAAGAATACATCTCATCAGGAAGCCTATTTTTTAAAAAATATCAGGAAGCCTATTTGATTCCTTCACATTGTACCTGTTATGAAAGAGTCTGGCTTATTTGAAAATCTCTAACAGGCCGGCATACTTGAATTGAATGCGTGTTTATCCCTGTTTCTCCACAACGTGTTTTTGTTTTTTTTCCTTTTGAGCAAACGTGTTCTTGTATGTAAAAAAGAAAAAAGTAATGTGCGGGCCGGAAGAGATATGGGCTGCTCTGCAACATAGATGGGCCTTAACTGATGGGACCATGTTGGCTGGACTCGTCCTCCTCTCTGTCAAATCTGCTCTGCCTCTCGATCTCCTCCACCGCAGCACCCGCCCGGAAGCGCCGGCGACCTCAGCAGCCGCCCGTCCCGTCCGGCGGCCGGCCTTTGTTCTCCATCTCGTCGCTTTACTAATGTGAGTTCTTCTCCATCCTTCGCATTTTCTTTTCTTTCCGTCTCTCTTGTCTCGGGATCAAACCCTAGATGTAGTTTTCTCCCCAAACTAAACCCTGCCCTGCAATAGATGATGGATGCTGCTGCTGAGGACGTTCCCCACCATAGGTAAGATCCATCAAATCAATCTCCACATCTCTTTCCCTCAGTCCCTATTTCGTTTGTCTCGTAATCTGTATTGGATGGCTGCTAAGTGTTAGAAATTTTGCAAGCAGAGTTATTGTTTCAAGCAATTTTTCCATTGCATTTACATCGGCTTGCATCTTTTGCTCACCGATTAATTTGGTTTCCCCAGATTCGATATCGAGCAGATACCATGTGCGCCTATGGCTGCCTGGGCACATCAGCACTCGCCAACATCGATGTTGGTAGCTGTATCCAAGGTGCTCGACGACGACGACCTTCTCAGGGAGATCCTTGTCCGTGTCGGCTTCCCCACCCTCGTCTGTGCCGCCCTCACCTGCAAGCACTGGTACCACCATGCCTCAGACCGCCAGTTCCTCGACCGTTTCCGTGAGCGTCACCCGCCTTGCCTCCTCGGCTTCTATGTCGATATTTGGACCGATCCAACCGCGGTTCCACGACTGCCTCAGCCAACGGAGCTCGACGCCATCTGCAGCCGTGCGAGCTTCAGCCTAGACACCCTCGACCTGAGCATTGTGACTGAAATTATTGGCTGCCTGAATGGCAGCGTCCTCGTGAGTTCTGATAGTAGCAATTTTACAGCTGGAGTGCACAGCCCATTGCACCCTGAGAGAGGCTTGGCTGTCATCCCGCCTTCCCCGCCAATGAATTCTGTGGACTGCTATTCCTTTTCTTAGATGCAGCTCCTTGCCAAGGAGGAAGGTGACAGCTTGTCCTACATTGAATTGTCGGTGGGGTCTAACAAGGAGAGAACAAAATCTATGGTGAAATACATTGGGAAATGGTGATGTGGTGTGGCGCAAGCATCTTACCTTGGCCACAGACCAGCTCATTGTTCCGCGATGGGAACCAAAAGCTGTCCTCGCCGATGATAAAATCTATATACCGAGCGCTCCAAACGATATTTTTATCTTGGATTTGATGACCTCGATCATCTCCAGGAGTCAGCTCCCACAAGGGGTGGAGTATTGCAACGGGGACACCAAGTTAGCACGGGCTGATGATGCTTCTGGTTTGTATCTTGTCCATGCCAAGGAGCTTCAGCTTCGCATCTGGCTTCACAAGGCGGGCAACTGGTTGCTGACGGACACCATTTGCTTGCGTGACATGGTTGCTAATTTGAGAATGCCTAGTTGCAAGATTGAGGATGAGCCCACTGCCCCTCTCCGGATGCACCATGTGGGGGACTATGCTGAGTTTTTTATCTTGGAGATGGGTGGATGCGCACTCTACTTAGATATCAAGTACAAGAAACTGCGTAAATTGTATGACATGACAGAGACAGAACAATGCTTCGGTGAAATCCATCCTTTTATGATGATTTGGCCACCCAGATTCCCTCTGCTCAAGGATGATCCTCCAAGGTTTGCCTTTTGGTCTTTAGATGATCTGTATATTGCTTTTGTTGAGGTTACATATTTTTTCAATGTGCACTGTGCATCACACTGTTTGGTATCGTTGTGCGATGGTTTTAGTATACTATTGATTCTTTAGGGCATTTTAGATAATGCTGCCTTAAGATATTTTATATCATTTTTGTGTTGGGGTAATATTAGATGGTGTTTACGACCTACAAACGAGTTGAGGGACGAAAAATATACCTTTCCCCCTACAAAAGTATAGAACTTGTATTAGAGCTGAAAGAGCATAGCCTTGTTATCATGTGGACCACTGTACTTCCTTGTCCTGAAATATTATCAAAAACTGATCGATCAACCCTGTTCTTTTAGCTTCCCATTTATTAAATCATGGTGTAAATTCCCCCCTTTGAACTTTTGGCTACGTGAGTTTTGTAATGCTGCTTTCTGTAGTTCTTTCTCGAGCACAAATCGATTATAAATTATACACAGCCACGTATGCTTGAGTTTATGCATGGTTTGTGATTCACACATATCAACCATGAATGTTTTTCCTTTTATATGACAAGTAGCTAGTCCAAGCTAACAGTGGGTAATTTGTACTTGTGGTACAGGCACTCAGTCTTGTATGGTCAGATTTTTTTTACTCAAATCTAAACTAGTAAATAGGACCATGTCAGTCTGCAATATGAGGGTACTTAAGCTGTACTGGCGGTAGCTTTTGATTTAAAACAACTATGTCGATGTACGAAGTTAATTCTTTTGATTTCCGAGTGCACATAACATTGAATACTCTTGAAGCTGAATTACATGCACTCTATCATGATCCTTCCTCTGCTCTCTTTAACCAGAAATGCCAAGTGAAGGCGGATATCAAGGAAGCTTTTGAATGGTCAGTGATAAGGGCGTCACGAATGAGGAGCAGAGAGATGCATTTCCTTCGTCGCTGTTCTGACCGTCTTTGTTATAACTCATAATCGATTAATTAGGATGCTATTAACTCGAGCAGGTAATCCAATGTCTATGGTAGGCTTACTAAGGGCATGAGGTGTTGATGAACTAATCATTTCTAATTCTAGTAGTTAGGCTGAATTAAGGAAACTGCAAGTGGGATTGTGACCAGTGGACTGCAAAGTGTACAGTTAAAACTGTCTTCCACATATCATAGACAAAAACTATTGTGGTGATCATTTTTTTATTAGGGAACTGCTGGCATTTTGTTAGTCTTACACATATATGTAACTTAATTCCTTTATGCTACTGTTGTTTCTTATATTTAATCAAGGGTGGTTTAGTATTTTATATATGTAAGCTTGTAGCATGGAAACTGATCTATTAAGAATGACTCTGTTAACGGAACAAGAGTTTGGGCTTGCCTTTTTAGACAACAGTTCCGTAACCATGTGCTTTGGGTATGAGTTTATCTCATGCCATTTTATATGCCCAGTTTCTTACTATATCATAATTTCCTATTTGAAGCTGCGTTAATTAAATGGTAAACATAAATTTGAATCTCCTTTTTAGTCCTAGGGATATCCATAGATTTCACAAGACTCTATGGTGCTGCTGGGTAAAAATGTATGCTTATTGGACCTGCTGTTATTTGAAACCTCGTTATGGGCCTGGAGTAGAGTATGGCGCAGCAAGGGTCAGATAGGCTCCTGAGTAGACTTCTGATATGTTAATGCCTGATAAACAAGATAGTCTATTTGCTTTAAAGTCTCCTAGGAATGTTAATTTCATTTTGTTTTCTCTGGCTGATTGTAAAGGTTGACACTGTATACACTCTCAACGCTTTTCGTTCAACTTTGTTCTTCAGAATACTAAGCCGATATCCAGCTATAAGTTCTGTTATTAGTTATGCATATATGGACACCAAATGTAAATGGAAATATGCCGTGTCATGTATACTAAGGCATCTATTTTCTGAATCAATGAAGGAAATAAGATGTATTCCTTGAAGGAATTTGTCGCTTTATCTCTTGAATTGCACCTCATATTCTCTCGTCTTTGTTCAAAACCAAGGACTAACTTGCATTTTGTTGTCAGTTTCAAGTGGGTCACAAGATAGTTATCCTCTATTGGACTAGTATAGGCCATTGGTGTCAATGAATCATTATTCTTTCCACCTGTATATGTTGAGGAACCATTAGAGCATCTCCAGCCGTTGGTCCCCCAGGCGACTCGAAAAATCACCGCCTGGGGGAGAACCGGCGCTAAAAATCGGCCTGGGGGCGATCGGGTTCTCAGCCGACGCCTGTTTTGAATTTTTTTTGAACAAATATTCGGCGAAAATTCGGCGAACTGGACAAATATTCAGCGAAATAGTAGATTATTTTGGCGAACTGAAATAGTTTTTATTACATAGATAAAATACTTAGAAAAAATACAAAACAGTCGCGACTACAGACCAAATAACGCGCGGAGAGAGGCAAAGTCGCCGCCGCCGCCGTTGTGCTCGTCGTCCTTCTCCTTCTTCGCGCAGCCGCCCCTGCTGGACCTCTGCCCGGGGTCGCCCTGACGGACCGGTGGCGGCGCGTCATCGTCGCTGTTGTCGTCGAGGACGACGATGCCTCCCTCGTCGCGGCCATGGCGCCGAGCGGCAAACTGCTCAAAGGCGCAGCGCTGGAGCTCCAGCTCCGTACGCGCCCAGTCTTCGCGCGCCCACTTCAAGGTCGCCGCGTCGTCGAGCCCTGGCTCCTCCTTCATGCCGGCTAGCCCTGGCTCCGTCTTCACGGCGGCGAGCCCCGGCTCCGTCTCCGTCTCCGGCTTGACAAAGCGGGGAGGAGCTGAGGAGGAGGCGCGCCCGCCGCCCTCGTTGATGACGATGCCGGCGTTGCGGCTGCGCCGGCCGAGTGGCGTCTCTGCTGCGGGCTCGGCCTTGACGCCGATCACCACCGGCAAGGCGGCGGAGGAGTGGTAGGAGGAGTGGGCGGAGGAGCGGGAGGAGGAAAAAGAGGAGTCGAACCTCCTGGGCATCCATTGGCCGGCGCTTCGGCGAGGGACTGGGTGGCAGCGGTAGGGTACCTCATCGGCGGGTCGTTGCCGCCCTCGAGGTGCCGGAAAACGGCGTGGAGCGTGCGGCCGGGGGCGCCCCCCGCTGTTCTTGGTGCCCCGCACCACCGGCGCCCCGTTGGTGGAGGCCAGCCGCTGCGCCTGCCGGTGCTGGAAGTACAGCGCCCACGCCTTATGGTTGCCGGCGGCGTACCGCGGGAGGGCTCGCTGCTCCTCCGTCAGCGACGCCCGCACGCGGTCGACCTCGTCGGCGAAGTAGTCGGCGCATGCGGTGACGTCGGGTAGCGGGAGGGGGACGCGAACCGGCGCCGAGCCTCCACCCCCCAGCCCTGCGCGCATGTCGGGAGGCGCTGGGATGTTGGCCTCGAACAGCAAGTGGGCTTCCCACTCGTGCATCTTGCGGCGGCCGAAGCCATTGGCCGCTGCCCCATCGCCGGGGAATCGTTCGCCCATCGTCGCGGCTGGGCTCGGGGAGAGAGGGGAGGAACGTCGGCGGCGGCTGCGCACGGGGAGAGAAAGGCAGAGCATGGCGGCTATGGGCGGGTGTGGCCATAGGCGAGGGGGAGGAGTTGCTTTATAGCGGCCGGGGGTGGGCGCTGTGTGTATGCGTGGCGGGAGGGGGGTGACGCCGCGCCGCCCGTGAGGAATCAATGGAAGGCTGACCGGCGGCAGCCTTGCCATTGATTCCCCGCAGGAAACTGAGGCGTTGTGAGGACGACGAGGTGAGTATCACTGACTCGACGGGCCCGCAGTTCGTTCGCGCCAAAATCGCTTGGCCCGGCGCCCCCGGTTCGGCCTGGGTCCGCCGACGCCAGTTTCGGACCAAACCGGCGAAAAACAGGCTAGTCGGGGCGCGTCTCGGCCGATTTTGAGGCGTCTGCGCTAAAAAAAATCGTCTGGAGAGCCTGTTGGGGGCGCGGCTGGAGTTGATCTTACTTATGCAGATCAGATGGAAGGCTTGTGGTAGCTTGCCACTATAAAATAACAAGAGTAGCTTGGTTTGCTGGTAATCTTAGGACAAATGAAAGCTAAGAATGCAGAGTTCACTTAGGTGTCGCTGCACGCCCGCAAAGTACACAAGGCAAAGCATGCATTTGGATTCTGGACAGCAATGCATGCTTTCGGTAAATGATTGAGAAATGTGCAGTAGTAGATTGAATCACTAAAGCTTGAATGAGCAGGCCATCAGTAACACAGTTGCGACCTCCAAATTTTGTACAGCAGTTGATGTCTGAAAGCCGGACAGCCGTCCAAGACAGTAGCTTGGGGATTAATCTCTCATTCAACTAGAGAACTGCTTCACAACAAAATACAGTACGATACAATTAGTCGATGTAACATCCTGAATCTTGGTTATGCTTTTTAGCAGTAGTTTTTAGAAAGTTTGTCGGCCGATAAAAATCCTTGAATCGCTAACCCCAGTCAAGGAGTCCTTTACTCCTTGTCACGGTTCCATGCATTTCCTTTAGATCATTCCAGGTTGAAACAAAACTTTGTTTGTGTATGCTGCTTGATGCCGGTTTGCCTGTGCTTGATGCTTAGCTGAAACCTTTGTTTTTAGTTCAAAAGAATTTCATTGGAAAAATCTTATACTAATGTTTTTGAAATTTCTACTCCTTAACTGAAAATTGAAAATGCCGTCAAGATCACACTTTGCAATATAATAAGATAAATTGTGCTATTGTTTTTTCCAGTGTTGCAAGTTAAGAACAGTTCTACTGTTACGTCTCCTGCAAAGAACATATTAGGCTGCTTTCTTGCTTTCCATAGTGCTAAATAACATCTTTACACATCTAACAGAGTGATATCTTTACAACCAACGAAAAACTTAGATTTGTCCGCTCGAACCGATTCATATTTACTGAAACTGTAATTACTTTGATCTTCTCATCTGTGCAAAACAGTGTTCTACTGTTTTCTGAGTTCTGGACCTGCCATTGAAAGTTTTGTTGTTTTCTATACGCTAGTCCAGTTCTCATTCTAAGTTAAATATACTCTAGAAATCTGTATCGGACGTACCATTTTCTGGCACTTGTTTGTTAAATCATTAGATGCAACGAGTTCTTTGGGAGAAAAAACAGTTTTTGGAGTTCCGGAAACGCAACGGGCCCTGGTGTTGGGTGCTGCCCGTTCTGCGGGCCTGAAAAGGATTCGAACCATATCTTCTTCACCTACGTGTCTGCGCAGTTTCTCTGGAATTGTTTCCGCGAAATAGTGGGTGGAAGCTGGGTCCACAACAAATTCTCCACCCTCTTCGCCGAACTCCAGGCGTTACCACTCTCGTCTCGCCACATTAGGTGGTTGACTATTGGTGTTCTCGCCTGGACGCTGTAGACCGTTAGGAATAAGCTTGTGATTCAGCGTATCCTTCTTCGCCGCGCTACTGACGCTTTGTTTAAATGGTCTAGTTACTTGCAGCTTTGGCGGCCACTTAGCTGAAGGAAATATGCCCTAGAGGCAATAATAAAGTTATTATTTATTTCCTTATTTCATGATAAATGTTTATTATTCATACTAGAATTGTATTAACCGGAAACATGATAAATGTCTGAATACATGATAAAGATGGTTATGTTTCCTAACCATGAAAAAGAGTTGTTATTTGATTAACAGGATCACATCATTAGGAGAATGATGTGATTGACATGATCCATTCCGTTAGCTTAGCACACGATCGTTTGGTATGTTGCTATTGCTTTCTTCATGACTTATACATGTTCCTATGACTATGAGATTATGCAACTCCCATTTACCGGAGAAACACTTTGTGTGCTACCAAACGTCACAACGTAACTGGGTGATTATAAAGGAGCTCTACAGGTGTCTCCAAAGGTACATGTTGGGTTGGCGTATTTCGAGATTAGGATTTGTCACTCCGATTGTCGGAGAGGTATCTCTGGACCCTCTCGGTAATGCACATCACATAAGCCTTGCAAACATTGCAACTAATGAGTTAGTTGCGAGATGATGTATTACGGAACGAGTAAAGAGACTTGCCGGTAACGAGATTGAACTAGGTATTGAGATACCGACGATCGAATCTCGGGCAAGTAACATACCGATGACAAAGGGAACAACGTATGTTGTTATGCGGTCTGACCGATAAAGATCTTCGTAGAATATGTAGGAGCCAATATGAGCATCCAGGTTCCGCTATTGGTTATTGACCGGAGACATGTCTCGGTCATGTCTACATTGTTCTCGAACCGTAGGGTCCGCACGCTTAATGATACGATGACAATTTCATTATGAGTTTATGTATTTTGATGTACCGAATGTTGTTCGGAGTCCCGGATATGATCACGGACATGACAAGGAGTCTCGGAATGGTCGAGACATAAAGATTGATATATTGGAAGCCTATGTTTGGACATCGGAAGTGTTCCGGGTGAAATCCGCATTTTACCGGAGTACCAGGAGGTTACCGGAACCCCCCGGTAACCTAATGGGCCTTATTGGGCCTAGTGGAGGAAGAGGAGAGGAGGCCTAGGGGCTGCCCCCCCCCCCCAAGTCCGAATTGGACAAGGAGGGGGCGGCGCCCCCCCCCCTTTTTCCTTTCCCCCTCTCTTCCTTCCCCCCCAAGTCCTAATCCAACTAGGGAAAGGGGTAGTCCTACTCCCGGTGGGAGTAGGACTCCTCCGGCGCGCCTCCTCCTAGGGCCGGCTGCACCCCCCCTTGCTCCTTTATATACGGGGGCAGGTGGGCACCTCTAGACACACAAGTTGATCTTCGTGATTGTTCTCTTAGCCGTGTGCGGTGCCCCCTTCCACCATAATCCTCGATAATATTGTAGCGGTGCTTAGGAGAAGCCCTGCGGCGGTAGAACATCAAGATCGTCACCACGCCGTCGTGCTGACGGAACTCTTCCCCGACACTTTGCTGGATCGGAGTCCGGGGATCATCATCGAGCTGAACATGTGCCAAGAACTTGGAGGTGCCGTAGTTTCGGTGCTTGGATCGGTCGGATCGTGGAGACGTACGACTACATCAACCGCGTTGATATAACGCTTCCGCTTTCGGTCTACGAGGGTACGTGAACAACACTCTCCCCTCTCGTTGCTATGCATCACCATGATCTTGCGTGTGCGTAGGAATTTTTTTGAAATTACTACGTTCCCCAACAGTGGCATCCGAGCCTAGGTTTTATGTGTTGATGTTATTTGCACGAGTAGAACACAAGTGAGTTGTGGGCGATATAAGTCATACTGCTTACCAGCATGTCATACTTTGGTTCGGCAGTATTGTTGGATGAAGCGGCCCAGACCGACATTACGCGTACGCTTACACGAGACTGGTTCTACCGACGTGCTTTGCACACAGGTGGCTGGCGGGTGTCAGTTTCTCCAACTTTAGTTGAACCGAGTGTGACTACGCCCGGTCCTTGCGAAGGTTAAAACAACACCAACTTGACAAACTATCCTTGTGGTTTTGATGCGTAGGTAAGATTGGTTCTTGCTTAAGCCCGTAGCAGCCACGTAAAACTTGCAACAAACAAAGTAGAGGACATCTAACTTGTTTTTGCAGGGCATGTTGTGATGTGATATGGTCAAGACATGATGCTTAATTTTATTGTATGAGATGATCATGTTTTGTAACTGAGTTATCGGCAACTGGCAGGAGCCATATGATTGTCGCTTTATTGTATGCAATGCAATCGCCCTGTAATGCTTTACTTTATCACTAAGCGGTAGCGATAGTCGTAGAAGCATAAGATTGGCGAGACGAGAACGATGCTACGATGGACATCAAGGTGTCGCGCCGGTGACGATGGTGATCATGACGGTGCTTCGAAGATGGAGATCACAAGCACAAGATGATGATGGCCATATCATATCACTTATATTGATTGCATGTGATGTTTATCTTTTATGCATCTTATCTTGCTTTGATTGACGGTAGCATTATAAGATGATTCCTCACTAAATTATCATAGTAAAAGTGTTCTCCCTGAGTATGCACTGTTGCGAAAGTTTTTCGTGCTGAGACACCACGTGATGATCGGGTGTGATAGGCTCTACGTTCAAATACAACAGGTGCAAAACAGTTGCACACGCAGAATACTCAGGTTAAACTTGACGAGCCTAACATATAACAGATATGGCCTCGGAACACGGAGACCGAAAGGTCGAGCATGAATCATATAGTAGATATGATCAACATAGTGATGTTCACCATTGAAACTACTCAATCTCACGTGATGATCGGACATGGTTTAGTTGATATGGATCACGTGATCACTTAGAGGATTAGAGGGATGTCTATCTAAGTGGGAGTTCTTAAGTAATATGATTAAATTGAACTTAAATTTATCATGAACTTAGTCCTGGTAGTATTGGCATATCTATGTTGTAGATCAATAGCTCGCGTTGTTGCTTCCCTGTGTTTATTTTGATATGTTCCTATAGAAAATTGTGTTGAAAGATGTTAGTAGCAATGATGCGGATTGGATCCGTGATCTGAGGTTTATCTTCATTGCTGCACAGAAGAATTATGTCCTTGATGCACCGCTAGGTGACAGACCTATTGCAGGAGCAGATGCAGACGTTATGAACGTTTGGCTAGCTAAATATGATGACTACTTGATAGTTTAGTGCACCATGCTTAACGTCTTAGAATCAGGACTTCAACGACGTTTTGAACGTCATGGAGCATATGAGATGTTCCAGGAGTTGAAGTTAATATTTCAAGCAAATACCCGAGTTGAGAGATATGAAGTCTCCAACAAGTTCTATAGCTAAAATATGGAGGAGAATCGCTCAACTAGTGAGCATGTGCTCAGATTGTCTGGATACTACAATCGCTTGAATCAAGTGGGAGTTAATCTTCCAGATAAGATAGTGATTGACAGAATTCTCTAGTCACCATCACCAAGTTAGTAGAACTTCGTGATGAACTATAGTATGCAAGGGATGACGAAAACGACTCCCGAGCTTTTCATGATGATGAAATCGATGAAGGTAGAAATCAAGAAAGAGCATCAAGTGTTGATGGTTGACAAGATCACTAGTTTCAAGAAAAGGGCAAAAGGAAAAAAGGGGAACTTCAAGAAAAACAGCAAGCAAGTTGCTGCTCAAGTGAAGAAGACCAAGTCTGGTCCTAAGCCTGAGACTAAGTGCTTCTACTGCAAAGGGACTAGTCACTGGAAGTGGAACTACCCCAAGTGATTGGCGGATAAGAAGGATGGCAAAGTGAACATAAGTATATTTGATATACATGTTATTGATGTGTACTTTACTAGTGTTTATAGCAACCCCTCAGTATTTCATACTAGTTCAGTTACTAAGATTAGTAACTTGAAACGGGAGTTGCAAAATAAACAGAGACTAGTTAAGGGTGAAGTGACGATGTATGTTGGAAGTGGTTCCAAGATTGATATGATCATCATCACACACTCCCTATACTTTTGGGATTAGTGTTGAACCTAAATAAGTGTTATTTGGTGTTTGCGTTGAGCATGAATATGATTTGATCATGTTTATTGTAATACGGTTATTCATTTAAGTAAAAGAATAAATTGTTGTTCTGTTTACATGAATAGAACCTTATATGGTTACACACCTAATGAAAATAGTTCATTGGATCTCGATCGTAGTGATACACATATTCATAATATTGAAGCCAAAAAATGCAAAGTTAATAATGATAGTGCAACTTATTTGTGGCACTGCCGTTTAGGTCATATTGGTGTAAAGCGCATGAAGAAACTCCATGTTGATGGAATTTTGGAATCACTTGATTATGAATCACTTGATGCTTGCGAACCATGCCTCATGGGCAAGATGACTAAGAGTCCGTTCTCCGGAACAATGGAGCGAGCAACTGACTTATTGGAAATAATACATACTAATGTATGCAGTCCGATGTGTGTTGAGGCTCATGGCGGGTATCGTTATTTTCTGACCTTCACAGATGATTTGAGCAGATATGGGTATATCTACTTGATGAAACATAAGTCTAAAACATTTGAAAAGTTCAAAGAATTTCAGAGTGAAGTGGAAAATCATCGTGACTAGAAAATAAAGTTTCTACGATCTGATCGCGGAGATAAATATTTGAGTTACGAGTTTGGTCTTCAATTAAACCAATGTGGAATAGTTTCACAAATTCGTGCCACCTGGAACACCACAGTATAATGGTGTGTCCGTGTTGGAAATATGCCCTAGAGGCAATAATAAAAGCATTATTATTATATTTCCTTATTTATGATAATTGTCTTTATTCATGCTATAATTGTGTTATCCGGAAATCGTAATACATGTGTGAATAACAGACACCAACATGTCCCTAGTAAGCCTCTAGTTGACTAGCTCGTTGATCAATAGATAGTCATGGTTTCCTGACTATGGACATTGGATGTCATTGATAACGAGATCACATCATTAGGAGAATGATGTGATGGACAAGACCCAATCCTAAACATAGCACAAGATCGTATAGTTCGTTTGCTAGAGTTTTCCAATGTCGAGTATCTTTTCCTTAGACCATGAGATCGTGTAACTCTCGGATACCGTAGGAGTGCTTTGGGTATACCAAACGTCACAACGTAACTGGGTGACTATAAAGGTAGACTACGGGTATCTCCGAAAGTGTCTGTTGGGTTGACATGGATCAAGACTGGGATTTGTCACTCCGTATGACGGAGAGGTATCACTGGGCCCACTCGGTAATGCATCATCATAATGAGCTCAAAGTGACCAAGTGTCTGGTCACGGGATCATGCATTACGGTACGAGTAAAGTGACTTGCCGGTAACGAGATTGAACGAGGTATTGGGATATCGACGATCGAATCTCGGGCAAGTAGCATATCGATTGACAAAGGGAATTGCATACGGGGTTGATTGAATCCTCGACATCGTGGTTCATCCGATGAGATCATCGTGGAGCATGTGGGAGCCAACATGGGTATCCAGATCCCGCTGTTGGTTATTGACCGGAGAGTCGTCTCGGTCATGTCTGCTTGTCTCCCGAACCCATAGGGTCTACACACTTAAGGTTCGGTGACGCTAGGGTTGTGAAGATATGTATATGCAGTAACCCGAATGTTGTTCAGAGTCCCGGATGAGAGCCCGGACGTCACGAGGAGTGCCGGAATGGTCCGGGGGTAAAGAATTATATATAGGAAGTGTTGTTTCGGCCATCGGGACAAGTTTCGGGGTCACCGGTATTGTACCGGGACCACCGAAAGGGTCCCGGGGGTCCACCGGGTGGGGCCACCTATCCCGGAGGGCCCCATGGGCTGAAGTGGGAGGGAACCCAGCCCATAGTGGGCTGGGGCGCCACCCCCCCTAGGGCCCATGCGGCTAGGGTTGAGGGGAAACCCTAAAGGCGGGCGCCCCCTTGCTTGGGGGGCAAGCCCCCCACCCTAGGCCGCCGCCCCCCCTAGTAGATTCCATCTACTAGGGCCGGCGCCCCCCTAGAACCCCTATATATAGTGGGGGAGAGGAGGGACTTCATACCCCAGCCCCTGGCGCCTCCCTCTCTCCCCGTTACATCTCTCCCTCGTAGTATAGGCGAAGCCCTGCTACTGTGACGCCCTGCATCCACCACCACGCCGTCGTGCTGCTGGATCTTCGTCAACCTCTCCTTCCCCCTTGCTGGATCAAGAAGGAGGAGACGTCTCCCGTCCCGTACGTGTGTTGAACGCGGAGGTGCCGTCCGTTCGGCGCTTGGTCATCAGTGATTTGGATGACGTCGTGTTCGACTACATCATCACCGTTCTTTGAACGCTTCCGTGCGCGATCTACAAAGGTATGTAGATGCATCCGATGACTCGTTGCTAGATGAACTCCTAGATGGATCTTGGTGAAACGAGTAGGAAAATTTTTGTTTTCTGCAACGTTCCCCAATAGTGGCATCATGAGCTAGGTCTATGCGTAGTTCTTCTTGCGCGAGTAGAACACAATTTGTTGTGGGCGTAGATTTGTCAACTTTCTTGCCGCTACTAGTCTTTTCTTGCTTCAGCGGCATTGTGGGATGAAGCGGCCCGGACCAACCTTACACGTACGCTTACGTGAGACCGGTTCCACCGACTAACATGCACTAGTTGCATAAGGTGGCTGGCGGGTGTCTATCTCTCCCACTTTAGTTGGAGCGGATTCGATGAACAGGGTCCTTATGAAGGGTAAATAGAAGTTGACAAATCACTTGTGGCTTTAACGTAGGTAAGAAGACGTTCTTGCTAGAACCCTAATTCAGCCACGTAAAACTTGCAACAACAATTAGAGGACGTCTAACTTGTTTTTGCAGCAAGTGGTTTGTGATATGATATGGCCAAAGTTGTGATGAATGATGAATGATCTATATGTGATGTATGAGATGTTCATGCTATTGTAATAGAAATCACGACTTGCATGTCGATGAGTATGACAACCGGCAGGAGCCATAGGAGTTGTCTTTATTCTTTTATATGACCTGCGTGTCATTGAGAAACGCCATGTAAATTACTTTACTTTATTGCTAAACGCGTTAGCCATAGTAGTAGAAGTAATAGTTGGCGAGAAACTTCATGGAGACACGATGATGGAGATCATGATGATGGAGATCATGGTGTCAAGCCGGTGACAAGATGATCATGGAGCCCCAAGATGGAGATCAAAGGAGCTATGTGATATTGGCCATATCATGTCACATTAATTATTTGATTACATGTGATGTTTATCATGTTTTGCATATTGTTTACTTAGAATGACGGTAGTAAATAAGATGATCCCTCATAACAATTTCAAGAAGTGTTCTCCCCTAACTGTGCACCGTTGCTAAAGTTCGTCATTTCGAAGCACGCCGTGATGATCGGGTGTGATAGATCCTTACGTTCACATACAACGGGTGTAAGACAGTTTTACACATGCAAAACACTTAGGGTTAACTTGACGAGCCTAGCATGTACAGACATGGCCTCGGAACACAGAAGACCGAAAGGTCGAGCATGAGTCGTATAGAAGATACGATCAACATGAAGATGTTCACCGACGTTGACTAGTCCGTCTCACGTGATGATCGGACACGGTCTAGTTAACTCGGATCATGTAATACTTAGATGACTAGAGGGATGTCTAATCTAAGTGGGAGTTCATTAATAATTTGATTAGATGAACTTAATTATCATGAACTTAGTCTAAAATCTTTGCAATATGTCTTGTAGATCAAATGGCCAACGTAGTCCTCAACTTCAACGCGTTCCTAGAGAAAACCGAGCTGAAAGACGATGGCAGCAACTATACGGACTGGGTCCGGAACCTGAGGATCATCCTCATAGCTGCCAAGAAAGATTATGTCCTACAACCACCGCTAGGTGAAGCTCCCGTCCCACAGAACCAAGATGTTATGAACGCTTGGCAGACACGTGTTGACGACTACTCCCTCGTTCAGTGCGGCATGCTTTACAGCTTAGCACCGGGGCTCCAAAAGCGTTTTGAGAGACATGGAGCATATGAGATGTTCGAAGAGCTGAAAATGGTTTTTCAAGCTCATGCCCGGATCGAGAGATATGAAGTCTCCGATAAGTTCTTCAGCTGTAAGATGGAGGAAAATAGTTCTGTCAGTGAGCACATAGTCACTATGTCTGGGTTACATAACCGCTTGTCTCAGCTGGGAGTTAATCTCCCGGATGATGCGGTCATTGACAGAATCCTCCAGTCGCTTCCACCAAGCTACAAGAGCTTTGTGATGAACTTCAACATGCAGGGGATGCAAAAGACCATTCCTGAGTTGTTCTCAATGCTGAAATCAGCGGAAGTAGAAGTCAAGAAGGAACATCAAGTGTTGATGGTCAATAAAACCACTAAGTTCAAGAAAGGCAAGGGTAAAAAGAACTTCAAGAAGGACGGCAAGGAGGTTGCCGTGCCCGGCAAGCAAGCTGCCGGGAAGAAGCCAAAGAATGGACCCAAGCCCGAGACTGAGTGCTTTTATTGCAAGGGAAGCGGTCACTGGAAGCGGAACTGCCCTAAATACTTAGCAGACAAGAAGGCCGGCAAAACAAAAGGTATATGTGATATACATGTAATTGATGTGTACCTGACCAGCACTCGTAGTAGCTCCTGGGTATTTGATACTGGTGCAGTTGCTCACATTTGTAACTCAAAGCAGGAGCTGCGGAATAAGCGGAGACTGGCGAAGGACGAGGTGACAATGCGCGTCGGGAATGGTTCCAAGGTCGATGTGATCGCCGTCGGCACGCTGCCTCTACATTTACCTACGGGATTAGTTTTAAACCTCAATAATTGTTATTTAGTGCCAGCTTTGAGCATGAACATTGTATGGGGATCTCGTTTAATTCGAGATGGCTACTCATTTAAATCTGAGAATAATGGTTGTTCCATTTATATGAGAGATATATTTTATGGTCATGCTCCTATGGTAAATGGTTTATTCTTAATGAATCTCGAGCGTATTGCTACACATATTCATAGTGTGAGTACCAAAAGATGTAAGGTTGATAATGATAGTCCCACATACTTGTGGCACTGCCGCCTTGGTCACATAGGTGTCAAACGCATGAAGAAGCTCCATGCAGATGAACTTTTAGAGTCTCTTGATTATGAATCATTTGACACGTGCGAACCATGCCTCATGGGTAAAATGACCAAGACTCCGTTCTCAGGAACAATGGAGCGAGCAACCAACTTATTGGAAATCATACATACTGATGTGTGCGGTCCAATGAGTGTTGAGGCTCGCGGTGGCTATCGTTATGTTCTCACCCTCACTGATGACTTGAGTAGATATGGGTATGTCTACTTAATGAAACACAAGTCTGAAACCTTTGAAAAGTTCAAGGAATTTCAGAGTGAGGTTGAGAATCAACGTGACAGGAAAATCAAGTTTCTACGATCAGATCGTGGAGGAGAATACTTGAGTCACGAATTTGGTACACACTTAAGAAAATGTGGAATAGTTTCACAACTCACGCCGCCTGGAACACCTCAGCGTAACGGTGTGTCCGAACGTCGTAATCGCACTCTATTGGATATGGTGCGGTCTATGATGTCTCTTACTGATTTACCGCTATCTTTTTGGGGCTATGCTTTAGAGACTGCCGCATTCACTTTAAATAGGGCTCCGTCGAAATCCGTTGAGACGACACCGTATGAATTATGGTTTGGGAAGAAACCTAAGCTGTCGTTTCTAAAAGTTTGGGGATGCGATGCTTATGTCAAGAAACTTCAACCTGAGAAGCTCGAACCCAAGTCGGAAAAATGCGTCTTCATAGGATACCCTAAAGAAACTATTGGGTATACCTTCTACCTAAGATCCGAAGGCAAGATCTTTGTTGCCAAGAACGGAATCTTTCTGGAAAAAGAGTTTCTCTCGAAAGAAGTAAGTGGAAGGAAAGTAGAACTTGATGAAGTATTACCTCTTGAACCGGAAAATGGCGCAACTCAAGAAAATGTTCCTGAGGTGCCTGCACCGACTAGAGAGGAAGTTAATGATAATGATCAAGATACTTCTGATCAAGCTCCTACTGAAATTCGAAGGTCCACAAGGACACGTTCCGCACCAGAGTGGTACGGCAACCCTGTCTTGGAAATCATGTTGTTAGACAACGGTGAACCTTCAAACTATGAAGAAGCGATGGCAGGCCCGGATTCCGAAAAATGGCTAGAAGCCATGAAATCCGAGATAGGATCCATGTATGAAAACGAAGTATGGACTTTGACTGACTTGCCCGTTGAACGGCGAGCCATAGAAAATAAATGGATCTTTAAGAAGAAGACAGACGCGGATGGTAATGTGACCATCTATAAAGCTCGACTTGTCGCTAAGGGTTATCAACAAGTTCAAGGGGTTGACTACGATGAGACTTTCTCACCGGTAGCGAAGCTAAAGTCCGTCCGAATCATGTTAGCAATTGCCGCATTCTACAATTATGAAATATGGCAAATGGACGTCAAAACGGCATTCCTTAATGGTTTCCTTAAGGAAGAATTGTATATGATGCAGCCGGAAGGTTTTGTCGATCCTAAGAATGCTGACAAGGTGTGCAAGCTCCAACGCTCGATTTATGGGCTGGTGCAAGCATCTCGGAGTTGGAACATTCGCTTTGATGAGATGATCAAAGCGTTTGGGTTTACGCAGACTTATGGAGAAGCCTGCGTTTACAAGAAAGTGAGTGGGAGCTCTGTAGCATTTCTCATATTATATGTAGATGACATACTATTTATGGGAAATGATATAGAACTCTTGGACAGCATCAAGGCCTACTTGAATAAGAGTTTTTCAATGAAGGACCTTGGAGAAGCTGCTTATATATTAGGCATCAAGATCTATAGGGATAGATCGAGATGCCTCATAGGTCTTTCACAAAGCACATACCTTGATAAGATATTGAAGAAGTTCAATATGGATCAATCTAAGAAGGGGTTCTTGCCTGTGTTACAAGGTATGAAATTGAGCTCAGCTCAATGTCCGACCACGGCAGAAGATATAGAAGAGATGAGCGTCATCCCCTATGCATCAGCCATAGGTTCTATTATGTATGCCATGCTGTGTACCAGACCTGATGTAAACCTTGCCGTAAGTTTGGTAGGAAGGTACCAAAGTAATCCCGGCAAGGAGCACTGGACAGCGGTCAAGAATATCCTGAAGTACCTGAAAAGGACTAAGGAAATGTTTCTCGTTTATGGAGGTGACGAAGAGCTCGTCGTAAAGGGTTACGTCGACGCTAGCTTCGACACAGATCTGGATGACTCTAATTCACAAACCGGATACGTGTATATTTTGAATGGTGGGGCAGTAAGCTGGTGCAGTTGCAAGCAGAGCGTTGTGGCGGGATCTACATGTGAAGCGGAGTACATGGCAGCCTCGGAGGCAGCACATGAAGCAATATGGGTGAAGGAGTTCATCACCGACCTAGGAGTCATACCCAATGCGTCGGGGCCGATCAAGCTCTTCTGTGACAACACTGGAGCTATTGCTCTTGCCAAGGAGCCTAGGTTTCACAAGAAGACAAGGCACATCAAGCGTCGCTTCAACTCCATTCGTGAAAATGTTCAAGATGGAGACATAGAGATTTGTAAAGTACATACGGACCTGAATGTAGCAGATCCGTTGACTAAACCTCTCCCTAGAGAAAAACATGATCAACACCAGAATTCCATGGGTGTTCGATTCATCACAATGTAACTAGATTATTGACTCTAGTGCAAGTGGGAGACTGTTGGAAATATGCCCTAGAGGCAATAATAAAAGCATTATTATTATATTTCCTTATTCATGATAATTGTCTTTATTCGTGCTATAATTGTGTTATCCGGAAATCGTAATACATGTGTGAATAACAGACACCAACATGTCCCTAGTAAGCCTCTAGTTGACTAGCTCGTTGATCAACAGATAGTCATGGTTTCCTGACTATGGACATTGGATGTCATTGATAACGAGATCACATCATTAGGAGAATGATGTGACGGACAAGACCCAATCCTAAACATAGCACAAGATCGTATAGTTCGTTTGCTAGAGTTTTCCAATGTCGAGTATCTTTTCCTTAGACCATGAGATCGTGTAACTCCCGGATACCGTAGGAGTGCTTTGGGTATACCAAACGTCACAACGTAACTGGGTGACTATAAAGGTAGACTACGGGTATCTCCGAAAGTGTCTGTTGGGTTGACATGGATCAAGACTGGGATTTGTCACTCCGTATGACGGAGAGGTATCATTGGGCCCACTCGGTAATGCATCATCATAATGATCTCAAAGTGACCAAGTGTCTGGTCACGGGATCATGCATTACGGTACGAGTAAAGTGACTTGCCGGTAACGAGATTGAACGAGGTATTGGGATATCGACGATCGAATCTCGGGCAAGTAGCATATCGATTGACAAAGGGAATTGCATACGGGGTTGATTGAATCCTCGACATCGTGGTTCATCCGATGAGATCATCGTGGAGCATGTGGGAGCCAACATGGGTATCCAGACCCCGCTTTTGGTTATTGACCGGAGAGTCGTCTCGGTCATGTCTGCTTGTCTCCCGAACCCGTAGGGTCTACACACTTAAGGTTCGGTGACGCTAGGGTTGTGAAGATATGTATATGCAGTAACCCGAATGTTGTTCGGAGTCCCGGATGAGATCCCGGACGTCACGAGGAGTTCCGGAATGGTCCGGAGGTAAAGAATTATATATAGGAAGTGCTGTTTCGGCCATCGGGACAAGTTTCGGGGTCACCGGTATTGTACCGGGACCACCGGAAGGGTCCCGGGGGTCCACCCGGTGGGGCCACCTATCCCGGAGGGCCCCATGGGCTGAAGTGGGAGGGAACCCAGCCCATAGTGGGCTGGGGCGCCACCCCCCTAGGGCCCATGCGGCTAGGGTTGAGGGGAAACCCTAAAGGGGGGCGCCCCCTTGCTTGGGGGGCAAGCCCCCCACCCTAGGCCGCCGCCCCCCTAGTAGATTCCATCTACTAGGGCCGGCGCCCCCCTAGCACCCCTATATATAGTGGGGGAGAGGAGGGACTTCATACCCCAGCCCCTGGCGCCTCCCTCTCTCCCCGTTACGTCTCTCCCTCATAGTATAGGCGAAGCCCTGCTACTGTGACGCCCAGCATCCACCACCACGCCGTCGTGCTGCTAGATCTTCGTCAACCTCTCCTTCCCCCTTGCTGGATCAAGAAGGAGGAGACGTATCCCGTCCCGTACGTGTGTTGAACGCGGAGGTGCCGTCCGTTCGGCGCTTGGTCATCGGTGATTTGGATCACGTCGTGTTCGACTACATCATCACCGTTCTTTGAACGCTTCCGTGCGCGATCTACAAAGGTATGTAGATGCATCCGATGACTCGTTGCTAGATGAACTCCTAGATGGATCTTGGTGAAACGAGTAGGAAAATTTTTGTTTTCTGCAACGTTCCCCAACAGTCCAAACGTCATAACCGTACTTTATTGGATATAGTGCAATCTATGATGTTTCTTACCGATTTACCACTATAGTTTTGGGGTTATGTATTAGAGACATCTGCATTCACGTTAAAAAGGGGCACCATCTAAGTCCGTTGAGACGACACAATATGAACTGTGGTTTGGCAAGAAACCAAAGTTGTCGTTTCTTAAAGTTTGGGGTTGCAATGCTTATAAGAAAAAGTTTCATCCTGATAAGCTCAAACCCAAATCGGAGAAATGTGTCTTCATAGGATACCCAAAGAAGACAGTTGGGTACACCTTCTATCACAGATCTGAAGGCAAGATATTCGTTGCTAAGAATGGATCCTTTCCAGAGAAGGAGTTTCTCTCGAAAGAAGTGAGTGGGAGGAAAGTAGAAAACTTGATAAGGTAATTGTACCTTCTCCCTTATTGGAAAGTAGTTCATCACAGAAATCTGTTCTTGTGACTACTACACCAATTAGTGAGGAAGCTAATGATGATGATCATGTAACTTCATATCAAGTTACTACCGAATCTCGTAGGTAAAAGAGTGAGATCCGCACCAGAGTGGTACAGTAATCCTGTTCTGGAAGTCATGTTACTAGACCATGACGAACTTGCGAACTATGAGGAAGCGATGATGAGCCCAGATTCCGCGAAATGGTTTGAGGCCATGAAATCTGAGATATGATCCACGTATGAGAACATAGTATGGACTTTGATGGATTTGCCCGATGATCGCCAAGCCATAGAAAATAAATGGATCTTCAAGAGGAAGACAGACGCTGATAGTAGTGTTACTATCTACAAAGCTAGAATTGTCGCAAAAGGTTTTCGACAAGTTCAAGGTGTTGACTACGATGAGAGTTTCTCACTCGTATCTATGCTTAAGTCTGTCCGAATCATGTTAGCAATTGTCGCATTTTATGAAATCTGGCAAATGGATAAACAAAACTGCATTCCTTAATGGATTTATTAAAGAAGAGTTGTATATGATGCAACTAGAAGGTTTTGTCGATCCTAAAGGTGTTAACTAAATATGCAAGCTACAGCGATCCATCTATGGACTGGTGCAAGCATCTCGGAGTTGGAATATAAGCCTTGTTGAGTTGATCAAAGCATATAGTTTTATACAGACTTGCGGTAAAGTCTGTATTTACAAGAAAGTGAGTGGGAGCACTACAACATTTCTGATAAATATATGTGAATGACATATTGTTGATCGGAAATAATGTAGAATTATTCTCCAAAGCATAAAGGAGTGTTTGAAAGGAGTTTTTTCAAAGAAAGACGTCGGTGAAGCTGCTTACATATTGAGCATCAAGATCTATAGAGATAGATCAAGACGCTTGATAAGTTTTTTCAATGAGTACATACCTTGACAAGATTTTGAAGTAGTTCAAAATGGAACAGTCAAAGAAAGAGTTCTTGACTGAGTTACAAGGTGTGAAATTGAGTAAGACTCAAAGCCCGACCACGGCAGAAGATAGAAAGAGAATGAAAGTCATTCCCTATGCCTCAGCCATAGGTTCTATAAAGTTGTTGTGTACCAGATCTATTGTATACCCTACACTGTGTTTGGCAAGGGAGTACAATAATGATCTAGGAGTAGATCACTGGACAGTGGTCAAAATTATCCTTAGCGGAATAAGGATATGTTTCTCGATTATGGAGGTGACAAAAGGTTCGTCGTAAAGAGTTACGTCGACACAAGATTTGACACCGATCTGGATGACTCTAAGTCTCGATCTAGATACATATTGAAACTGGGAGCTATTAGCTAGAGTAGCTCCGTGCAGAGAATTGTAGACATAGAATTTTGCAAAATACATACGGATCTGAATTTGGCAGATCCGTTGACTAAATTTCTCTCACAAGCAAAACATGATCACTCTTTGGGTGTTAATCACATAGCGATTTGAACTATATTATTGACTCTAGTAAACCCTTTGGGTGTTAGTCACATGGAGATGTGAACTAATCACATAAAGATGTGAACTATTGATGTTAAATCACATGACGACGTGATCTAGATTATTGACTCTAGTGCAAGTGGGAGACTGGAGGAAATATGCCCTAGAGGCAATAATAAAGTTATTATTTATTTCCTTATTTCATGATAAATGTTTATTATTCATGCTAGAATTGTATTAACCGGAAACATGGTACATGTGTGAATAAATAGACAAACAGAGTGTCACTAGTATGTGATGTGGGGTGGAACCCTAGATGGCCGATCTTTCACGAAAGGAGCGGATCCCTACGAAGAACGCGATGAACACGAGGGGAAACACGAGGGGAACACGAGAGAAATCACTCAACCAACAAGAAATAGATCACACATGCGCTAGATCCAATAACACAAAAAGATACATGATGATCCAAGGTCAACAAAGGACGATACAAAGTAACCGGTTCTTCTCCTAGAAGGAGGTCTTGATGGTGCCACCCAAGAGGGGGTCTTGAATCCAAGGATCTTCTCCGAAGAGGGGCCGCAGTCTCTCTCGAGGAGGAGATTGGTATGGATGAGCGAAGCTCTATCTCACATATGAGCTAAACCAACGCTAACCCTAACTAGGAGGAGGTGGGGGTCTATATATAGTGCTAGTACAAGTTGGGACGAGTTGGAGGGGTACATGGGCCCTTGGCCCATTCACTGTGCGCAGACAGGCGCCGGATGTCCGGGCTGGGGCCCGGATGTCCGGGCGTTCGCGGGAGGCCGGATGTCCGGGGCACGGGCCGAATGTCCGGGTCGGCGTGGCCGGTCTCGGAGCTCTCTGGATAGCGGGGTCCGGATGTCCGGGCTGGGGGCCCGGATGTCCGGGGCTTCGTGGGAGGCCAGATGTCCGGGGCTCGGGCCGGATGTCCGGGCCGAAGTGGCCAACCTACGGGTGTCTTCTGTCGCTGGTGCCGGATATCCGGGCTTGGGGGGCCAGATGTCCGGGGGTTCCGGAGGAGCCGGATGTCCGGGGCTTGGGGCCGGATGTCCGGGCCCTGGAGCTTCCTTTGCCTCCTTCCGATGGTTCTCTTCATTTGTGGACTTGGCGGCTTGTCCGTCTTCACGTGCATCTTCGGGGGGCTCCTCTTGACACCTAATCATGCATAGCATATCGGATTTAGGTAGTAGCCATGTCTCGAGTGGATCATATGTGATATCACTAAGGAAAGAAGTCACCTCGTTCTCGAGGGCTCTAGCTCGTGCTCGTGTCATGGGTCCTCTTGGCTCTTGATGAGACGGTTGTAGGTCCATGGGGATGATCGTGGGATGCTCCGCATCATCTCCCCTCCCTTGGGAAAGATCCGACCTCGGATCGAAATCCTCATCACCATGGTACGGGGAGAGATCTTTGATGTTGAAGATGTCGCTCAAGGAGTACTTGTCGCGTGGGATGTCGATCTTGTATGCATTGTTGTTGTAGCGTGCAAGTACCTTGAAGGGTCCATCCGCTCGGGGTAGTAGCTTGGACTTGCGTTCATTGGGGAAGCGATCCTTGCGAAGGTGTAGCCACACAAGATCTCCAACATGGAACATCATGGGTTGCTTGTTGACGTTGAGCTTGGTCGCGAGTCGTTGTAATTGGCGCTCGATGGTGTTCCTTGTATCTTCATGCATTTTCTTGAGGAAGTTGGCTCGTGCACTTGCGTCCAAGTTAGTGCGCTCTTGAAGCGGTAGAGGTAGAATGTCCAATGGGGACAATGGGTTGAAGCCATAGACGACCTCGAAGGGGGACTTGCCGGTAGTCGAATGTCTTGCTCGGTTGTAGGCGTACTCGGCGATGGGTAGGCACTCTCGCACTCCTTGATGTTCTTCTTGATCAACACGTGTAGGAGGGTGGAGAGCGTACGGTTGGTTACCTCCGTTTGGCCGTCGGTTTGTGGATGGTATGCCGAAGAGAACAAGAGCTTGATTCCAAGCTTGGCGCACAAGGTCTTCCAAAAGTAACTCAAGAACTTGATGTCCCGGTCCGAGACAATCGTCTTTGGCACTCCATGAAGGCGCAAGATTTCCCTACAGAACAAATTTGCAATATGTGAAGCATCGTCTATCTTGTTGCAAGGAATGAAATGAGCCATTTTAGAGAAACAGTCCACAACAACAAAAACGGAATCCTTGCCATTTCGAGTTCTAGGCAAACCAAGCACAAAATCCATGCTAATATCTTCCCATGGTTGATATGGAATTGGAAGTGGCATATAGAGGCCATGAGATTGGGCTTTGGACTTAGCTTTGCGACATGTAGAACACCGGTTGGTGAAGCGATTGACGTCGCGATGCATCTTGGGCCAAAAGTAGTTCTCGGAGAGCGTAGCAAATGTCTTTTCGCGTCCAAAGTGTCCCATGAGTCCACCGCCATGAGATTCCTGCAAAAGCAACAAACGCAAAGAGGACTCGGGGATGCAAAGTTTGTTAGCTCTCATAAGATATCCATCTTTGATATAGTATAGATCCTAAGAAGTATGCATCAAACACTTGGTATAAGGTATTGCAAATGTAGGATCATGTTCATACAATTCTTTGATATGCTCAAAACCAATGACATTCAACTCAAGTGTAGTGACAAGCATGCATATACGGGAAAGCGCATCCGCCACAACATTTTCTTTACCCTTAATGTACTTGATGACATAAGGAAATGACTCAATAAATTCACTCCATTTAGCATGACGCTTGTTCAACTTAGTTTGACCCTTAAGGTATTTAAGTGTTTCATGGTCGGTATGGATGATGAACTCATGAGGTCGAAGGTAATGTTCCCATTCATGCAAAAATCGCACTAAAGCATATAGCTCTTTGTCATAGATGGGGTAATTGAGTTGCGCTCCGGAGAGTTTCTCACTAAAATATGCAACGGGGCGCTTCTCTTGCGTTAACACGCCTCCTATACCATTACCACTAGCATCGCAATGAATTTCGAAAGGTTTGTCAAAGTTGGGTAATGCAAGCACGGGAGCATGAGTAAGCAAATTCTTAAGCTCATTGAAAGCAATATCTTGCGATGGTCCCCAAACAAACGGTGCATTTTTCTTACTCAAAGTATGCAAAGGTGAAGCAATGGTGCTAAAATCCTTCACAAATCTACGATAGAAACCGGCTAAACCAAGAAAACTACGCACTTGTTGCAAATTGGTTGGTTGGGGCCAAGTTTTAATAGCATTGATCTTATATTCATCAACATGAACACCCTTAGAAGAAACTACGAAACCCAAGAAAACAAGCTTGTCAACACCAAATAGGCTTTTTTCCATATTAGCATAAAGTTGTTCTTTTCGAAGAGTTTGCAGCACGGTGCGAAGGTGGGTGACATGCTCTTTGAGAGATTTGCTAAACACAAGGATATCATCAAAGTAGACAACAACAAATTCACCAATGTAAGGGCGAAACAACGTAATGCATGAGACGCATGAAAGTACCGGGTGCTTCCGATAAACCCATAGGCATGACTAACCACTCATATAGACCAAACTTTGTTTTGAAAGCGGTTTTCCATTCATCACCCTCTTGTATGCAGATTTGATAGTAACCACTTTTAAGATCAATTTTAGAAAAGATAGTGGCACCGCTAAGTTCATCAAGCATATCATCAAGGCGTGGAATGGGGTACCTATATCTAACGGTAATAGCATTGATAGGTCTACAATCGGAGCACATGCGAAAGGTACCGTCACGTTTTGGTACAAGAATGACCGGTACGGCACAAGGACTTAAACTTTCACGCACATGTCCATGGTCTATGAGATGATTTACTTGCCTTTGTATTTCTTTGGTTTCTTCGGGGTTGACGCGGTATGGTGCTTTGTTGGGAAGCGGCGCTCCGGGGATGAGATCAATTCGGTGTTCAATGCCTCGTAGTGGTGGTAACCCGGAGGTAGCTCATCGGGGAAAACATCTTGGAATTCCTGCAATAGAGAGGATAACACCAAAGGTAGATCGTGAGAGTTGTTAGCTTTTGTGACCTCGTCCTTGCACAATAGGACATAGTGTAGGACACGTGATGGGTTCTCACACACTTCTCTCATCTCACGTTTGGTGGCAAAGAGAACTAAGTTTTGCTTGTCGCACATCGTGGAGGCACTCAATTTGGGCTTGTGGCGCTCACTTTCTTTTTGGTGGTTCGCTCTCTCACTATTTTCTCCACGATGGGTGGCTTGCTTGTCGGCGAGCACTTGGCTTGGAGACATAGGACGTAGCACAAACTCTTTCCCTTTCATCTTGAAGCTATAGTGATTTGTACGCCCATTGTGAATGACACCTCGGTCAAATTGCCATGGTCGTCCAAGGAGGAGGTGGCAAACGGTCATCGGAAGGACATCACACTCCAAAGTGTCTTCATAGGCGCCGATCTTGAAACAGACTTGTACTCTATGCTCGACTTGTATGGTGCCGGTGTCGCTTAGCCATTGAACCTTGTAGGGGTGCGGGTGCTTCATCTTGACCAATTGGAGCTTAGAGCAAAGTTCTTCACTTGCTAAGTTGTGGCAACTACCTCCATCGATGATGACCTTGACGGAACGTCCATTGATGCCGGCCTTTGTGTGGAAGATATGGCATCTTTGATCTTCGTCTTGTTGATGTTGAAGAGTCAAGACCTTGGAGACAACAAGAGCGGGACTTGAATCTTCATCGCAAAAGACTTGGTCATCTTCATCTTCATTGTTCACTTGTCGGTGCATGGCCACTTGCTCAAGAGCTCCCATTTCTCCTTCACTCATGGAGTCATAGGTTCCATCGTCGTTGAGGATCATGGTGCGCTTGTTTGTGCACTCGAAGGATTTGTGGCCTCGGCCTCCACATGTGAAACATTTGATAGAACATGTTTTGACGGTCTCATCGGTTGGAGTAGATGATGATGAAGCTTTCTTGAAGGTGCTTGTAGGATGAGGACGACTTGAGCTTGTCGAAGCTTTCTTGTAACTTGACTTGTCGCCGTTGCTTGTAGATGGCTTGGATGAGGTAGAAGGCGTTGGAGTTGTCGAAGCTTGATTGTTGGAGAGGCCATAGGACTTGGATGAGAACTTGGCATACTTGAAGTCGTCTTGTACTTGCCGTACCGCTTTGGTAGCTTGATGCACTAGCTCGATGAGGTTCGAGTATGGTTGGAAGTTGGCGATCTTCTTGATAGGATGATTTAGTCCATTCAAGAACCGTGCCATAGTTTGCTCATCATCTTCCTTGATGTTGGCTCGTATCATGGCAATATCCATTTCCTTGTAGTACTCTTCAACGCTCTTGGTTCCTTGTTTGAGTTGTTGAAGTTTCTTCAAGAGGTCTCGGTTGTAGTAGTTTGGCACGAATCGTGCTCTCATGACATCTTTCATTTGTCTCCAAGTGGTGATGGATGGTTCACCTCTTGCCGCTCGGCGCTCAATGACTTGTTCCCACCAAATGAGGACGTAGTCTTGGAATTCGAGGGATGCCATTGCGATCTTCTTCTCTTCTTCGTAGTTGTGCAAGCGGAAAATTTTATCAAACTTCAATGCCCATGAGATGTATTCTTCGGGGTCATTGCTTCCATTGAACTTGGGCATGGTGAACTTTAGCTTGCCATAGCGTTGCTCTTCATTGTGTTGGGGTCGTGGATGATGACGCCCATGTCGTTGAGGATTGACAATATCATGTTGCTCTTGGCGAGGAGGATTGTCGACCTCATGTTGCTCTTGGCGAGGATTGGGTCCATTATCTTCTTGCTCTTGATGGACTTGACATTCTTGTCTCGCTTGAGGGGAAGCTTGTCTATCTTGACGAGGAGCTTGTCGATGCACACGTGCTTGGTAAAGCCTTTCTTGAGCTTCATCGCGAAGTGCTTCTTGATGTAGTCGAGCTTGTCGGCCACCATTGGCTACGGCACGACTTGAGTCACGAAGGGCACATTGCACCTCAAGTGCTTGAGCTTCACGGAGTTGTTGTGGTTCTTGGCGTTCCGCCTCGGCGTCTTGTGCATCTTGATGTTGTCACGCTCGCTGCTCTTGTTCTTGTTGTCGTTGACGTTGTCGTTCTTGTGCTTGTGCGAAAGCGGCTTGGTTTTGGCGATGTCGATGCTCTTGAGAGTCGGTGTCGTGTAGAGGATTGCGGTTAGCTTGATGATCTTGACACGTGGCACGATGAAGAGTATTCGATGTCGGTGTACTTGACCCGGAGATGGTGTCGTCGGAGTGTCGACTTGAGCAGCTCCTTCTTGACGAAGTCGAAGGAGAAGAACGACGCAACAAAGCTCGAATCTCGTCCATTCTTGCGTCATTCTCGAGCTTGTGTTCGTCGAGCTTGTTGTCGAAGTAATCCCTTGTACGATTCTCGGATTGTCGTAGGTCGGTGGCGAGATTGTCAATGCGGTCGCCCAAAGCAAGTTGTTCTTGATGCAAAGCCCGTTGTGCACCAAATAGTTGATTCTTGGTGACGAAGGAAGACATGTCGCCGTCTTGCTCCAATAAGAGTGGGTTGGTAGAAGTACTTGGCCTATCCATAATTCCAAACAAAGATATGTGAGTGGGAGAAAGGAAAGAATCAATATCCAATGTACCTTGACCGATGTTGACAATGGCTCAAAGATGACTCCAATGTGTAGCAAGGAAATAGCACAATTGGTACCAATTCTTGTCGGTTCTCACACCTACACAAGTAAAAGCTTATGGTGGAGCTCGGTTAGGATAGTGGCACAAAATTTGATGCAATTGTAAGTGAGACTCAATAATGTCGGAAAAAATTCACAAATTTGCAAATGCAACAAGTAGACCAATAGCAAGATATGGTACACGGAAACACACACGCAAATAGATAAGATGGGGTTATGCAACCAAGGATGAGCCAAAATGTGGAATTCACCAAGATGCTCTTGTTGCACAACACTAGAGAGACGCTAGCACGATTGCACAATAGGCGGATACGAACTTGTGCACAACCTACTAAGCAAAAATGCAACGACTTCTATCCCAAGTATGCTATATGTATGATGTTCCTATGCTTTGATCCAAGATGATCGAGTATGACAATCTTAATGTTGTAGGATGCTATGGTTCTTGCTTATAAGCTCTTTTCTTATCTTTCCTCTTTTGCGTAAAAGCTTGTTTGGGTCTTTGATGTTTGAGCTCTTTCTCATGCAATGCTTCACGAACCAAGATAGCAATTGTGTATGCGACAACAACTTTGTGACACAAGTGATGATACCAAGAGATGCAACACGATGATGGTATGTATGCTATGGGAAGTATGAACACTAATGTGCACAAGTCACGTTGCCGGCAATACTCAAGGGCTAGTCTCGATGGGTAAGTGACGCAAAAGTAAGGCCATGGGGTTATCAAATGCAATTGCAAAAGAGTATGATGATATCACGATACCAAGTTGATATCCAAGGTGAAGGTGATACCAAAGTGATATTGATGTAGCCGTTCGTAGTAGTCCTTGGCGAAGATGAGCAGTGGTGATGTTGATGTTGAACCATACCTAGATAGCCGAAACACAAAAGGACACGGAAACCACAACTCAAATTCTCAAAGCAAAATTTGGCAAAATTGTCGGAGTTGGTAGCGGGAAAGGCTAGGGTGGTGTTATGCGGAAGTGGAGGAGGTATGCGGAAGTGTATGTGGGCACCGGAACAAAATTTGACGGAAGTTAGGCGGGAAACGGGTGGTGGATGAGTAGTGTTGCTGCCAGGGGCCGGATGTCCGGGGGTGATGGCCGGATGTCCGGGGTGCCGGATGTCCGGGCTGGTCGGGCCGGATGTCCGGGCTCTGGATCCGTGGACTTTTTCGAAGAACACCGCGTGGAGAGGTCAAATCCGGGGCAAAATTCGGGCGATTTTGTGGATGGAAATTGGGGAAAAGGTGGGGAAATGCTAGATCTACCTGCAACACATGAAATCCGTGGATCAAATCCAACAAAACTTCATCATACCAACAAATCACAAAAAAATTTGGGGCTATTTTTGTGGGGCAATTTTCGGATTAGGATGAAAAACAACAAAATCAAGCTAGAAAACGAAAAGAGGGGGCTCCGAAATCGTGATCAACGTGGCTCATGATACCAAGATGATGTGGGGTGGAACCCTAGATGGCCGATCTTTCACGAAAGGAGCGGATCCCTACGAAGAACGCGATGAACACGAGGGGAAACACGAGGGAAACACGAGGGGAACACGAGAGAAATCACTCAACCAACAAGAAATAGATCACACATGCGCTAGATCCAATAACACAAAAAGATACACGATGATCCAAGGTCAACAAAGGACGATACAAAGTAACCGATTCTTCTCCTAGAAGGAGGTCTTGATGGGGCCACCCAAGAGGGGGTCTTGAATCCAAGGATCTTCTCCGAAGAGGGGCCGCAGTCTCTCTCGAGGAGGAGATCAGTATGGATGAGCGAAGCTCTATCTCACATATGAGCTAAACCAACGCTAACCCTAACTAGGAGGAGGTGGGGGTCTATATATAGTGCTAGTACAAGTTGGGACGAGTTGGAGGGGTACATGGGCCCTTGGCCCGTTCACTGTGCGCAGACAGGCGCAGGATGTCCGGGCTGGGGGCCGGATGTCCGGGCGTTCGCGGGAGGCCGGATGTCCGGGGCACGGGCCGGATGTCCGAGATGGCGTGGCCGGTCTCGGAGCTCTCTGGATAGCGGGGTCCGGATATCCAGGCTGGGGGGCCGGATGTCCGGGGCTTCGTGGGAGGCCGGATGTCCGGGGCTCGGGCCGGATGTCCGGCCGAAGTGGCCAACCTACGGGTGTCTTCTGTCGCTGGTGCCGGATATCCGGGCTTGGGGGGCCGGATGTCCGGGGGTTCCGGAGGAGCCGGATGTCCGGGGCTTGGGGCCGGATGTCCGGGCCCTGGAGCTTCCTTTTCCTCCTTCCGATGGTTCTCTTCATCCGTGGACTTGGCGGCTTGTCCGTCTTCACGTGCATCTTCGGGGGGCTCCTCTTGACACCTAATCATGCATAGCATATCGGATTTAGGTAGTAGCCATGTCTCGACTGGATCATATCTGATATCACTAAGGAAAGAAGTCACCTCGTTCTCGAGGGCTCTAGCTCTAGCTCGCGTCATGGGTCCTCTTGGCTCTTGATGAGACGGTTGTAGGTCCATGGGGATGATCGTGGGATGCTTCACATCAGTATGCCTCTACTTGACTAGCTCGTTAATCAAAGATGGTTATGTTTCCTAACCATGGACAAAGAGTTGTTATTTGATTAACGGGATCACATCATTAGGAGAATGATGTGATTGACATGACCCATTCCGTTAGCTTAGCACACGATCGTTTGGTATGTTGCTATTGCTTTCTTCATGACTTATACATGTTCCTATGACTATGAGATTATGCAACTCCCGTTTACCGGAGGAACACTTTGTGTGCTACCAAACGTCACAACGTAACTGGGTGATTATAAAGGAGCTCTACAGGGGTTGGCGTATTTCGAGATTAGGATTTGTCACTCCGATTGTCGGAGAGGTATCTCTGGGCCCTCTCGGTAATGCACATCACATAAGCCTTGCAAGCATTGCAACTAATGAGTTAGTTGCGAGATGATGTATTACGGAACGAGTAAAGAGACTTGCCGGTAACGAGATTGAACTAGGTATTGAGATACCGACGATCGAATCTCGGGCAAGTAACATACCGATGACAAAGGGAACAACGTATGTTGTTATGCGGTCTGACCGATAAAGATCTTCGTAGAATATGTAGGAGCCAATATGAGCATCCAGGTTCCGCTATTGGTTATTGACCGGAGACATGTCTCGGTCATGTCTACATTGTTCTCGAACCGTAGGGTCCGCACGCTTAACGTTACGATGACATTTTCATTATGAGTTTATGTATTTTGATGTACCGAATGTTGTTCGGAGTCCCGGATATGATCACGGACATGACGAGGAGTCTCGGAATGGTCTAGGCATAAAGATTGATATATTGGAAGCCTATGTTTGGACATCGGAAGTGTTCCGGGTGAAATCGGCATTTTACCGGAGTACCGGGAGGTTACCGGAACCCCCCGGTAACCTAATGGGCCTTATTGGGCCTAGTGGAGGAAGAGGAGAGGAGGCCTCCCCCTTTTTCCTTTCCCCCTCTCTTCCTTCCCCCCATGTCCTAATCCAACTAGGGAAAGGGGGGGAGTCCTACTCCCGGTGGGAGTAGGACTCCTCTGGCGCGCCTCCTCCTAGGGCCGGCCGCACCCCCCCTTGTTCCTTTATATACGGGGGCAGGGGGGCACCTCTAGACACACAAGTTGATCTTCGTGATCGTTCTCTTAGTCGTGTGCGGTGCCCCCTTCCACCATAATCCTCGATAATATTGTAGTGGTTCTTAGGCGAAGCCCTGCGATGGTACAACATCAAGATCGTCACCACGCCGTCGTGCTGACGGAACTCTTCCCCGACACTTTGCTGGATCGGAGTCCGGGGATCGTCATCGAGCTGAACGTGTGCCAAAAACTCGGAGGTGCCGTAGTTTCGGTGCTTGGATCGGTCGGATCGTGAAGACGTACGACTACATCAACTGCGTTGATATAACGCTTCCGCTTTCGGTCTACGAGGGTACGTGGACAACACTCTCCCCTCTCGTTGCTATGCATCACCATGATCTTGCGTGTGCGTAGGAAATTTTTTGAAATTACTACGTTCGCCAACATTAGCCGCCCCAGGGAGAGAGACGCCATCACCTCCATCATCACCCAGCTTCGCGCGATGCCTCTCCGGATGGCCCCACCGCTTCCCTCACCACCACCGGAGTCGGATTAGATCTTCTCTACTTCGCCGTCACCGCCGCTTATGTGTTGTGCATGCCTTGTGTGTGTGTTGGGCTTGTTGTGCTGTGCCCACAGCTGAACCCGTGTAGTGTTGTGTGCGTGTGTGTTGGACCTTGCATGCGGTGGCATTGTGTGTGTGTTGTTCGGTTCTTACCATGTTGACTTTGTGCTTGGTGGTTGCTTTATTTATAAAACGGGAAGAAAGCCTCTTTCGGTAAAACATCAGTTTGAAGCACAATATTTGCCGTGTTAGCTAATCACCTTGTAACCCGCAAACAAAAGAAGAAGCTAATCAACTTGTAAGGATGTCTTCTCATAGAGAAGGAAGAAAAATTGGCACACTACAGGAAAACTAATCACCTTGTAAGTAAGTTTGTGCACTGGGCTACCACTTGTACGGACCCTACCATGTAAAAACAACACTTTAGTTATAGTTCTAGTGATAAATGAAATATCCAAATCTCTTTTACTGATGTTTTCTGCATATATTTGACGACTTGGTAGGTCAACCATGAAGAGATTGGGATAAATGCAATATCTAAAATGTTTTGTACATTAGTATTATAGATGACTTGGTAGGTACAATTTAGAAGACACCGAAGGCTGTGAGGTACATGTACGTCCTCACTAAATTCTGTTCTTTTCATACAAATTGTCTTGAGCTGCACTTAAATTGTTTTCTCCCTTAACCATTTTTTATCTCAAACCGACAAAGCTAAAAGTGCTGCTGGTGCTCCCTGTTTTTAAGAGGGAACTGCTAGTAATTTTTTATATATCTGACACAGGTATATTACTTAGTTTACTTTATGGTACTGTTAGTTATTATATTTAATCAAGGATGGTTCACTATTTTATATATAATCTCATAGTTCAGGGACTCTATTAAGACTGAATCCGTTTACACGGCAAGAGTATGACCTTGTTTTTCTTAGACAATTCCAAACCAAGTATTCTGGGTGTGAGTTTATCTTATGCCATTTTATTCTGTGTCTGGTTTGTTACTAAATCATCATTTCATATTCGTTGCTGGGGTATGCAAATTTCAATCTCTTTTTAGTATAGAAACATTTTTCTATTATTCTCTTCATAAACAAACCTCAATGAGAATTTCCACGAACCTCTCTCTCTCTCTCTCTCTCTCTTTTGCCACGAATGGAAATACTTGTAGGAACTTTAATTTTTTTAATTTTTTTGCAAGATGTTTGTTTCCTGGTTGATACCATGACATCCGAATTTGGTGTAGCCATCTTGTTACATATGATGTGCATTTAATGTGTACTACAAGTTTCTTGTTGACGTGTACGTACCTGATTCGGTATCAGTACATACCAATGTGTAGGTAGTGTGTTCTCTGCACCAAACGTGTTGTTGTTGTTGTTGGCCGTATTTTATAGTCTCTCTTTTCTCTATACAGATGGGCTCGTACCATGGGCTGCTCACCAATGTAAATGGGCCTTCACTGTTTGGACCAAAGAGGCTGGACCTGATATGCTCACACCGACACTCCCCTGCCCCCTCTGACTTCTCACTTCACTCTCTGCCACACTGCAATGCAGCTGCCGGAAGAAGCGCAGGCGCCGGGATTTCGCCGGCCATCCGCGGCGGCGGCTAGTGCGTTCTCTCCATCTGCAGATCCGAGGTTAGTCTTTCTAATTCCCCGATCTATTCTTCTTGTTCATCTCTTTTCTTCTCTTGTGGGGATGGGGATCAAACCCTAGCTACCTACAGAATCCCCCCTAAACTAAATTCTCTGCCTACAATTACTTGTGACGGCGGTGTTCAGCTGAGGGGAAAGCAAGGAGGATAGAAGATGGATGCTTCTGATGAGGTTCCCCGCCGCCACCGGCAACGGTATGCTCCAATATCTCCCATCTCTTTCTCAGTTCGTGCACTCTGTTTGTGCCTGTTATGCTTGATGGTGGATGGATGAGCATTTTCTACATTCTGTTTGTGGTTCTTATGCTGGATGCGTGGATGGATGAACAAATGCTCTTGTGTTTAACATTGTTGGTTCAAGAAATTAGCCCATTCTACTGATGCACATCTGCATTTGTCTTTGTCCATGGCACTGATGCCCATCTACACTTGTGTTTGTGGCTGCTGCCATTTTGCAGGGTCAAACAATGCTTGGATGGAGAGACAGAGCAGGCAGCGGATGTCGTATCCAAGGACCTCAGTGACGACAACCTTCTCAGGGAGATCATCGTTCGCGTCGGCTTCCCCACCACCCTTGTCCGTGCCGCCCTCGCGTGCAAGTGCTGGCTCGGGCATGCCACCGATCCCGCCTTCCTCTACCGTTTCCACAAGCTCCACCCACCATCACTAGTAGAAAAAGGCCCATTTGTCCCGGTTCATAAGGCACATTTGTCCCGGCTGGGGAACCGGGAATAAAGGGTCGGTACTAAAGCCCAGTACCTTTAATCCGGTTCTTATACCAACCGGGACAGATGTGGCTCTACGTGGCCGCTGCGGCTTGCCCAGGCAGGGGGGTCTTTTTTTCCGGTTGGTAGCACCAACCGGGACTAATAAGCGTCCATGCGTCAGCAGTTCAGGGGCTAGTATTTTTTTGTTCTGAAAGGGAGAGGGGGTGTTTGGGGGTTTTGGGGGGTTTTGTAGGGTTAATTCAGGGGTTTCATATATTGTGTTAGCTAGCTAATAGAGAGAAGTGTCCTCTCTTATCTCCGTGCTTGGTCGACGCTACGTACTATACGTATAGAGAGGACTCGACACGCTAGCTAGTAAGCAAATGAAGGAAACCATTAAGTACACAAGATCGTCATGAACATATACAAAGAGAAGTGATCAACGTCTCTTTCTCCGAGAGATTGGTCGAACAACGAGTTTTTGTACACAAGATCGTCATGAACATATACAATGTAAGATCTCTTACAATACCTAATATCTGAACTAAACTTTCACACGGTATTCTCCGGCTTTATTGATGACGTGGTCAAGAAAGAATCCCGCCAATTCCTCTTGAATTGCTTTTATGCGATCTTGTGGTAGGAGTTCATCCCGCATCTGCCACATCTAATTTGAAGAAGGGGGTCAATACATATATATGAATGAAACTCAATAGAAATGATGGTGTAATAAAATGAAATTGTGAATATTATTGCTTAGGCACTTCAAATTGTATTTTAGAGTAGCCCCGCTTATTCTTGGTCGTCGCGTTGTAGATGAACTCGCAAATGTAGTATCCACAATAATCATTCCCGGGTTCCTGCCACAAGCCCTTTACGAGAAATAGAGGTCAGTCAAACTGATAATGAAGCATTATAAATGGTATTGATGAAAGTAGCTAGAATCAACAGGATCGAGATGCGCGGAACTAGTTAGCTAGTACTACTTACTTTCGGGTATATAAATCGTAGCTCCTCCAGCAGTCCCGGAGCTTGTGCGGTGAATACTTTCCAAACCCTGCGAGACAAAGAAAACAATTACTTGATATCAGGAAATGAATAAAGTTGCCGATATGGTGCGATAATGATCGATTGAACTTACTTCTTGAGCATTTTAGTAATGTCCGCATAGTCCTCAGCATCTTTTTGTCTCAAGTCTAAGAAGGTTACTAGTCCCTGCTCAAACTTAATCTTTAGGAGAATATAGCGGAACCTTGGCACGCATGCATAACTCATCAATTACATTACTATAACCTCGAGTAATAAGGGAAAGCGAATATGCACAAGAAAGTAACACTCACTTGAAGTTGTAAGGAAAGAGTATTTTATCTTTATTTTGATTTATTACCAACGATCGTAGCAAGTTGGCCTCGGTGTCTTTGGCATGAAATTTAACCGTAAATTCATCTATGAGATTTGTTTTAATGAACCCAATATCATAGATTTGTGCTTTTCTGCATTCAACGATCTTCAATCTGCATAATATAGTGAGGATAATTATATATACATGCAATGAAAGAGGTGAGCTATATATAGAGACTTAATGACAGAAGTAGGACTTACAGACAGTAGCAAGTGACCGTTAATTTATCAAGGGCCTTTTGATTGAAAAACTGGAAGAACTCCTCAAATGGAACAGACAACAGTTCAATTTCAACGAGGTCGTGCTCCTCTTTAACTCTCAGCGTCAAAGTATCCTTCTCAGACTCTCTGCAGGTTTTCATGTACCAATCATGGAATCTTCGCATCATCGTTGTTAGAGGAGGACTTCCATCTTTGACGAGAAGCTTCCTGTATTGGTATCTGAATTCGTCCACGTCCATTATATCATAATGTGCATCGTCGTCGTGCATGTAATCTGCAGGATTGGTACCGGGCAAGATCCCCGGATGATTAGCGACGATATCGCTAGACACCTTGAGCCGGGGGCACGATTGTTTCGCTTGTTCGCCGAGTTGGAGAATTTTTTCCCACTTCTTTGTTCTGCTAACCTTCGATCACTTCAAGTACTTCCCGACTGCTCCGCTTTGATATATGACCTTTCAGTAATACGCTCATACTTGGTTTTCGGCGGAGACGGTGGTGGTCTCTTCAGGGCATCGATAGTGCGCTTTGCTTTCACCGGATCTATCTTCTCCTCCGGACGTGGATGTTTCTTAGCTCTTTGCCTTTCAAAGAAGTCCCTCACTTGAGCTTGACAGATCTCTGTGTTTTCCTTCTCGGTCATCTCGTATGATAACTTCTGTAGAGGATTGAGAGATGGACCGAATCTGTATTGCCTCCCGCCTCTGGCTGTACTGCTAGACGCCGGAGCAACCGGGGCGGCTGCGGTTGTCTTCTTTCCTTGCTGACGAGGCGGAGAAGAAGGAGGCGGAGTGCTACGATGCGTCGGAGTAGCCGGAGCAGCGGCAGCTCTCTTCTACCCTTGCTGACGAGGCGGAGGAGGAGGCGGGCTGCTCGGACGCGCCGGCGTAGGCCGAGAAGGAGGCGGAGTGCCCTGATCACTCGTCGGAGGAGGAGGCCAAGGAATTCTGTTCTTTGATGGACTACTGCATGGACAAGGAATTTCTTCAAGCAATTGGAAGCCAATCGATGAGCTGCTCCCACGCCAAGATAATTTGCGCCTTGAGGAGTTACACAAAGTGCAGTGACTTAATGGCCGTGTTGTCACATCTCGTCAATAGCAAGCTAATAGTAGCAGTTACAAGTGTGTTTGAGCATGTGTTCAATTTAAATTGTTTGTCCATGAAACAATGGAACCATTATTTTCGTTTCATGGAAGCAAATTGAGCACATTTGTATTTCCGTCATGATGTGTTTGACCCATATATATTCATGATAATGGGTTTCTTCTGCGGAAAGGTAAGATTTGGTTAGAAACAATTATCTCGATGGTGGAAGCAATATTTTTGTTGTTTTTGAAGGGAAAAGATCCATCACATGAGTGGAAATTCCAATCTATTCACCACAGGCTTGATTGACCATGAAAGCTAATTAACTAGTAGATGGAAGAAATTTTCACGGTGCAAGCTAAATATTTAAATAACATTGAGTGTTACATTCGATAATAATGGAAGTACTCTTTGTCGAGGATGGAGTGACCTAATGACAACCATCAATTGGATGGACATGATTTACGGAGGCAATTATGGAAACAAATCACAATTAATGCATACTCAAAATAACTACGGCGCTCCTAACCACCATCTCCCAGCATAAGGAGTGATCTAACGACAACCCCTATAATAGTAGACATCTTGCTTCTGATCGAACAACCTACAACTAGTCTGCTAAGATGCAAGGTATCACTAGTCTGATAAGCTAGCAGGCAACCCTCCTTAAATCAAACCCTTGTTCACCATCTCTCCGTCTGTTCCCCAATCTGGTCCCTTAATCCTGTCGCTTTGTCCTCCTAACGTGGCGGATCAGCTCCTACCAACTGCTCGCGACCTCAGATCCACTCACTTACACCCGGGCCGCTTCATCCTCCCATGATGCTTCATCATCCCATACACTCCCCTGACCCTCGAAGCAGCTTCCCCTGATGTCGGTATCCTCGGTGAGGTCCGCCACCATATCAGTCCCTGCACACCGCCCCTAGATGTCGAATTAAGGTGACAATAGTTGGTGTAGGATATGTTATGGTTTATACTGGTTTGTCACATGTTATGCAACTTGTTCATGTGTCACTACACTATCATTGTCGTTTGCAAGAATCATCGGTGTTGATTTCTTACTCAAAGATGGTATGCTACTTTTCTTTCTAATGCTTCACTGCAATTTTTTTTGTCAATTGAAGCTTCACTACGTGTTTGCCTACTTGGTGTCGTAGCTAGTTATTTGCTAACAATTTGGTAGCAACCTTGTTTGTTTTTTCTTGAGATGATTGTGCTCAGACAAATGACCATGAAAAATGGGAAATCTGAGAAACACCAAAATATAAGAAAACATAGTTGAAAAGAAAAGCTCTAACATGTTTCGACAAACATGAGACAACCATACATCTATTTTCCCTTCATATGGCGCTCATGTTTTTTGGGGATAATGCATATTACATTTAATCTAAATATATATCTCCCTTAATCAAACATGAATGCTAAGAGGTGTGGAGTTCTCATTTCTCTGGTGCAGCCACTAGGACACAGTGCAACCGTTTGGAGATATGGATGACAATATAACAAAATCATTTCTGTCGCATTAGTTTATCATGAAATCTCTATTTCTTTGTGATCGATTCCATGGGTGTCTTTATTGTGAGCTCTCATATTTTCAATAAAATTTGTGATATTCCCGTTTTAAAAGATAGGTCTCAGCGTGACACTTACTAAAACAAAAGGACATTTCTGTGCATTGGCCGTTGAATGTTGTACACAAATGACGATTTTTTTTTTTGATTCTAGCTCAAATCACGGAAGATGTGGTATGAGGAGATTATGAGGTGCACAGTTACTATAGTGTATGCTACTCCCTCCATTTTTTTTATACGAGTCCACTATCAAAAATATGATTTGCTATGTAAGCCCACTATCTCTTCTTAAGAAGAATTAAATAGATTTTTGCCTCGTAAGGTAGGGCTTATTAATTCAAGCATTTCTTGCAACCACAGAAAAAGAGCCAACACATGCAGCATGTTCAATTAGCCTAGAATACAAGAGGTTTTCTAACAGTTAATCATGCTATCTATTAGTTGGCTTCATTTTCTTGTTATCTGAAAAATGGGATAGTGGCCTTGCATACAAAAAAGGAGACAGATTTCTGGTAGATGTACGCATAAATTTTGTAGAAGAGCAAATGAACTAGGTGACTCTTCCTTTCCCTGTGCTTCCCATGGCTATAATCTCAACATGCCAGTCTCCTTTTCAGTGAAAGAAAGCCACCGAGTTTCTCATTCTTGTTTTTACTAGCGGCAGATTGGGATTTGTGGTGAGTTTTAGCACAAAGAAAAGCGGGTCCTCTTGTGCATTTACTCGTCGCATTCGAGCTCTTTGCTAGTACTTATAGTAGAGGGCCGAAAGACATGACACTGCAAAATTCAGTGCTACCTAATGTGAGAGTTGTGTCCTATATTATTATAATAGATAGGTTACAGTTGGACTCTAAGTACTATTGTGTTTAGATAGGATATGGAGTCGTGTCATAATAGGACACTTGTATCATAGGCCTCTCATATATATAACAATGGTAGACACATGATGTAACATATGCCAACATAATAGCACAGGCACGCCGGGGAGCCGGTGGCGTGTGCCGGCGCCCGGGCGGCCGGGGTGCGGTATTATAGCGGTGTCATGCGGGAAGCGCCCGTAGTGAGGCTCCGAGATGTAGCCATATCGGTGAACCTCGTTAACAAATCTTGTTGCCATGCTTATGTGATTCCTTGGTCCTTGAAAGATCGATGGTCCACCTCGGATTAATTTTAACAAGTGGTATCAGAGCTAGGTTGCAAAATCCGGCAGACAGTCGTGTTGATCTAGAGGTGGATACGTCGTGAAGCTTCGGTGCGGGACGACTTGAAAGAATTATTGATCAACGGGAACAATTCTTTCGGTGAGAGTCATGGAGCACAGAAGTAGATCTGAGAAAAGCATGGTATTGTAGCGGTACCTTGTGAAGTAGAGCCCGTAGTCATGCTCCGGGGATGTAGCCTTATTGGTGAACCTCGTTAACAAATCTCGGTGTCGTGCTCGTGCGATTGATTGGTCCTCGGATGATCGACGGTGGTCTCAGTTTATTCTAACACCTAACTGCTACCAGCTCTCTCTCTCTCTCTCTCTAATGTGCCTATGTGAGGTGTCACATACATATGCTGAAAGTTGCACAATATGTATATGAATAATCTTTATATATTATATAGAAAAACCTCACCACCAAACAATTATCACTATTGCTCTTGTCTCAAAATAAGTCACATAATAAACAAAAATTAGTTGTCAGATTTGCTAGCTTAGTACACCAATAATAATCTGATCTAGACAAAGGTTCATTCTAAGTAGGGTTTCAATCACGTTTCGTTTAATTGTGGCACACTGAACTTTTGTATGAAGTTTCTTTTCTTTAAGAATATTTTCACATGTTTGAAATGTTATGCCATGAATATATACTTTGTGCAATATTTAGACCTCCAATTCCCAGGGCAATAAGAGAGGGGGGGGGGGGTACATGTTGTTAAGAAAGCATCGACAATACATACACTATCATTTTTTTCAATAAGAAGGATTACCCCCGGCATCTTCATCAAGCGATGCACACATCCATCTTTATTAAATTATTCATCATAGTCTGGCAAAACAAATATGCATGGATCAACACAAAGACACATTAGCATTTATGTAAACAAATGTATGACATAGAAATAAAAGTAACACTTAGAATGGCAATTATCCCCATCCTAACCCTTTAATGATGTTTGGACTGAAACAAGAATATCATGTGAAGAACAACGATGGGCCAATGAGATGTTATATGTAACAGGACAGGGGAAGTTCATTCATTGTTCCTCTTAATACAATCTTGAGTGATGATGCATGAGCGGTGCTAGTCATCCACTTAGCTTGGTTCCAATTTACTTGTCGACTTATATATACCTGTTCTGGTTTCGATTTTCAATAGCTGCAGCAATAAACTTAATTTAGTGCTATGTTCTCTGTGTGGAAACTGAATGTGATTTTTTACTTTTTTTTGAGAATTATGTGATTTTTTTACTTTGGAACAAAGATTTTTTACTTTGGAAGATGTAATGTCATGCAGCCGGTCGGGCCGTACGAACATTGGAATTCTGGGCCTACCTGTACCGTACACGGGCCTTAATGGGTGGACTTAACTAGTAGGCTCTCGCACCTGCAGTCCGCTGCTTCGTCTCTTTCTTCTTTTCTTTCTGCTGCACTTGACCCAGCTCGGCTCTACACCACAGCAGCAAACGACCCAGCTTGGATTATCTTCTCGTCCACCTCCGTCTACATCCTTCTTCTCTCCCCGCGCCTCCCACATCTACACATGATAGTGTTGCATCCTTGCCTACCTATAGATCCTTCATTCCTTCGGCAAAAACCGCTAGAAACCATCGCCACTGGGCTTTTTTCCATGAAGGATTTGGTCGAGCTCCCATCTCTCTTAACTCCCATGCTGGACATGTCTGACTGCATCCTGGTCTCTACTCCCCATAGGTAATATATAACTTTCTTCTCTAGTATGTACTATGTCTTATTAATTTCTTTAAATGGATTGATCTTCACAAAAGTAAAGGGAGCACCGTGCAAAAAACAAGGGAGCAATTTTCTAAAAAGGGAAAACAGAAAAACTAGAGCCATACAAACTGAGATATAAAGCAAAGGGGCATGCACACATTTTTAATTCCAAACATCCCATTTGGAACAATTTACAGTTTAGTCCGCCACCCCAGTGCCTCTCGTTTCATATTTCCACTCATGCCACCCACCGCGTGTGATGGTGTATGTACGGTAGTAGATTGTTGGTTTGTTTACCATAAAAAATGTAGCAACAGAGGCCAAGCGGGATATTAAATTCTAAACTCAAACATTACAATATGACACTATGACCGACAGAAATATTTTTTATCTTTGGCACGAAAATAAATTATGATTTTGGTGATTTTTTTTCTTTGAGAATTGGGTGAGCTTTTTTTGTAATAAGGGCATGTCCAATGGGAGGCGCCTAATCAGGTGCTTGATTAGAAATAAAATAGTATTCTGGTCCTAGCGCCTGGCTAAGCGACTCTGTTTGCAACGCTGAGAGTTGACTACCAGCGCTATACTCAGAAAATTAGAACGAGAAACAGGGTTAGCGCCCGGCGACTTGTATGGCATTGATGCCAGCCGAATTCTCAGATTTGAACGGGAACTAAGCAAAACGGCCGGGATCCTGACCCTAGCGCCCGCCTTAGCGCTCTGCATTGTAAATGCCCTAAGTGTGTGAGAGCAAATGTTAGTATTTTTTAAACTTTCTTTGAGGAAAATTAGTGTTTTTTTAACTGAGCAAAGTGTTAGTTCATCAGTCGCTCAAGGCTGAAACACAAAGACGAAACTGCCCTCTGACCCAAGTCCATCAAAGCGTTTGGACCCAACAGAACAGAGCCCAGCCAGCCCAAGCTCCTCTGCTTCTCCTTCCTTCTGCTCGTCCATCTGGCCGGCTGCTGCAATGGCGACAAGGCGCGGCTCTCCGAATCGGCGCGACATCCGTTGAGGTGAGCTTCCCCTTTCCTCTCTCCGTTCCATTGTAATCCCTAATCATCCCGCATTTAGTTTCTTGATTGATTGATGTGCGTTCCTCTCCTTGTTGTAAGAACCCTAGGTAGCTCTACAGACGGATCTGCGCTGACCAATGCATCCAGCATCAGGCGCGATGGATCCTGGCTTCCAATCGGTGAGTCTATCAATCTGAAGCTTCATTCCGCACGTCTTCCTGAGCTAATGTACTCCCTCCGTTCCCTTATACAAGGCCATAAACTCAAATTACAGATACCTAGGTAAAATTTAATGACTACTTTGCATGCCAATTTTTCTTTTTGTTAACTGAGATCATTAATAAGCCCGCATGCATGCAAGGAAGAAATGAGAAGGAAGTAGCACAGTGTCATTATGACTACATGCATGCAAGTATTAAACAAGTTGCTACTACGAGAAAACATCATTAAATTTTGTCTCGATTACTGTTAGTGGCCTTGTATAGATGCAAAATGTGTTTTTCATAGTGGCCTTGTATAAGAGAATGGAGGGAGTAACATATGGAATGGTGAAGTATAAAGATGGGGAATTTTTACGGATCTGCAGATGCAAGATGGGACATTTAATCTGATTTCGGTGTAAGCTGAGGAAATTTGCAAAGGCACAAGCAGCACTGGACAGTCAACCGGCTAGCCTGTTCCCAGTCCTGGTTCACACGAGTTGTCTCCGTTCCTCACCCGTGCCACCACTGGACGATGATGACCTCCTCCAGGAGATCCTCCTCTGCCTCCCTCCACTTCCATCCTCGCTTCCCCGCGCATCCGCTGTATGCAAGCGCTGGTACAAAATCCTCTCTGACCCACGGTTCCTCTACCGCTTCCACAAACACCACCGGAAACCGCGGCTCATTGGCTTCTTTGACAAAGAATTTGGTCGAGCCCCCGTCTTCATTCCGATGCTGGACCCGCCAAACCGCATCCCCGTCAGCTTCGCCCTGCCAGAGAACCTCCTTAGTTGGACTCCATGGGACAACCTGCTCATACATATGAAGTTCTCTTTCTTTGGCTGCTGACACGGCATTGCACTCTTCCTTGACCGCCTGCGCCATGAGGCTGTCTTGTGGGACCCCTACACCAACGTGCAGCGTCGTGTAGCTTTTCCACTGGGTTTCAACAATCAACAAGCTAACTTCATCAGGAGCGCTGTGGTGCTGTGTTCTGCTGGCGACGTGCAGCATGCGCACGGTGATTGCCACTTGAGCCCATACAAACTGGTATTGGCATGCCATGACGCTAAACACACAAAGGTGCAGAATGGACTTTTCGCTTTGCTGGTTGCTTCATGGATAGGTATTCTTGAGTTTGATTTTGAAAGGCTGACTCTTGATGTGATTGAGAAGCCTGCAAGTGTCGATGTTACTAATACTCGCGGCGTCGACTGGTCCTTTCAAATCATACGAGGCGAGGATAATGGCCTCGGCCTTGCTGTTTTGCGCCAGAACTAAGCATTCAGTTATGGGCGAAGAATTCCGACTGTGATGGTGTTGTCTCATGGGTGCTACAGACAACCATCCAATTGGATGAGCTCTTTACACGACCCTTAAGTTCGGGCGTGGCAAAACTTGTCCTGATGCCAGGGTATGATGAAGACACAAATGTGATCTTTTTATTTTCGGTTTCTCATGACTTCATGCTCCAACTTGAGTCGATGAAAGTTCAAATATATTGGTAGAAGAGAGTACCGGAGTTCTAGATTCTATTATCCCTATACAAATTTCTATACTGCAGGTAACATCTCGCCTCTTGCATGGCATACATAACAAATCAAAATACTTTTACTGAGATTCAATCCAATTACATAGGATACATGTTTACTATAATATTGTTGGTGTGCTAAAGAGTTGACTAGATGTTTAAGTATATATTGAGTTGTTTCTTTCTTTGTCAGGATGTCGAAGTTATCCCAGTGTAGTTTTGTTATTGAACGGATTGCTTAAAGTATAACAAAAATAGAAACGTAGCTATTGCTGCCTAGTACTCCCTCCGTCCGGAAATACTTGTCGTAGAAATGGATGTATCTAGACCTATTTTAGTTTTAGATACATCAATTTTTATCCATTTCTAGGACAAGTATTTCCGGACAGAGGGAGTAGTAATTTGGGGTTAGCACTTCCAGTCAACAGTTTTAGCTTATTGGTAGCTTTCCCTTGTTTATAGCACTTATTTTGCTTATAGGTAGGGGCATTGCTGGTGGAGATGGTGGAGCTGAAAATGTCAATGCATGAGACATGCTCATATGCTTTGTTGGCTGAACAGGTGCTGTATAAATTTATCTTCTTGCTCGATTATTTAATCAATAGGATGATGTGTGATCTCTTATTTAAGTTCTCTATGGGAGGACAATGATCGATGCTAATATGCTGTGTTGGCTGAACAGTTGGATGATGTTTGTTTTTTCTAGACGATTTTTGTATGATCTCCAGAAAAATCAGTTGATGTGCACTGTTGCAATGAAGGAAAGTCTAGATATTACTTTATCAGCTTTCCCGTGAGTGAGTAGTACAAATTGGTTTTGCCTGATGACATTGATTGTTTTGCTGGTATCTTTGGTTCTCTTGGTCTTGCTGAGGTGAAGAAATGATTCTTTGTTGTCTGTTATTCCGCTTCTGTCTGCCATGGCTACTATTGTGGTCAACACAGAAATTAATCCTCTATTCTTCCACTTTGTATGACATGTCCTGTGAAATTGATTTGGATGATTTGAATTGTGTAATTTCCAGACTTCTGTAGACTGGGAACACTCCTAGTTTGCAGGTCACTAGTAGCGTGCGCTGCACGCGCTGCTAGTGGTCTGCTACCAGTGGTGTACCGCGTCGATGCTGCTAGAGGGCACAGTTGAACGCTGCTAATAAGTGGTTCGTGGACTAGTGCATGAGGAAGTAATGGCTTCTTCCAACACAATATAAAAGAGCATAGGAGGTGCTTGCATCCATAAGTTTGATTGATATGTTGGTTGACGATGTACATGTGGGGCCGGGTTGAATGGAGCCGTACCATGAGTACATGTGCGAGAACCTGACTTGTCATGCATACCCATGTGACATTCATTGTTGGGTCACTTCTTACTCCTCATGATCCCTCCGACCGCCTTGCAGAAATATCCTTTGCAGCTTACCATATAAGGTGTACACTCTACCTAGCCTTCTTCCTCTCTATTCTTCCAGGTGCATATATGATGTTACATGTTTAGATATCTTCCTGAGATATATGCCTTGCTCCAATATCATTAAATGTATCCCCATTCAACTTCAAAATACCATCTAGCGTATTTACTACATCCCTCTTATAATCCACTTCTTGTGTCATGGTATCAGTGAGAGGGGAGAAAGAAAATAAGATAGGGCGAGTGACAGAGCATGTACATTTAGTTGGCCACAGGGCATTAGATTTGCTCATAGAGTATTGCAAGTAGAAGAATAGTCTAAATCAGGGACTAGAGGCCTTAAGAATGAGTTCTTGGTTCTCTAAAATGGAGGACCCTTTTGGACCAGTTAGGCTTGAGTGGCAAAGGGAAATGTAGACTCACAATGTCCACTAGGTCATCTACATACGACCTTCAGCCCTCTTTGGACTGTAATGGATCTGGTTGATCCAGCAAAAAATGCAGCAAGGTGATGGGGGGATGTTCTGACAGGCTAATTGTAGGCGATATTGCGATGGGGCTAGCGGATGTTGCAACGGGGATGTGCTTGGCAATACTGCGATGAAGGCGGCGAGGTGCCGATGATTTTACGACTGGCCATGGCAGATGCTGCGACAGGGACATAGAGCTGCTCGCAAATACTGCAATGCGGTGCGGCAGATTCCATGACGGCGAGGTGCTCAGCGATGCTATGATAGGAGACAGCCGATCTACACGTACGTTGGTGCTGACGCAAACTGGGTGTGTTGGAGCTGGGGATGATCCACCCGTTGCTTTTTTGATAAAGGGCGCTCTTTATTAACTCATGAGGTTGCATCACGAGGATAAAAATACAACAAATACACACGCGACCTCTACATCACTAAGATGCACACAACCAACAAAGTAAAAAAAATAATGGAAAGATGAAAATGACTCATAGGGTATGGGCGAGGCAAACAACTCATTGCAGCAAAACATCAACTACTATCACCTGTATTGACGACACCGGGACGACGAGGAGGTTCCTGTTGGGGAACGTAGCAGAAATTTAAAATTTTCCTACGTGTCATCAAGATCTATCTATGGAGAAACCAGCAACGAAGGGAAGGAGAGTGCATCTACATACCCTTGTAGATCGCTAAGCGGAAGCGTTCAAGAGAACGGGGTTGAAGGAGTCGTACTTGTCGTGATCCAAATCACCGGAGATCCTAGTGCCGAACGGACGGCACCTCTGCGTTCAACACACGTACAGCCCGGTGACGTCTCCCACGCCTTGATCCAGTAAGGAGAGAGGGAGAGGTTGAGGAAGACTCCATCCAGCAGCAGCACAACGGCGTGGTGGTGGTGGAGGAGCGTGGCAATCCTGGAGGGCTTCGCCAAGCACCACGAGATATGAGGAGAAAGAGAGGTAGGGCTGCACCAACAGGGATAGATCTAATCGCGTGTTATGAGCAGCCCAAACCTCAACTATATATAGGGGAAGGGGAGGGGCTGCGCCCCCTTTAGGGTTTCCACCCCTAGGGGTGGCGGCCAGCCTAGATCCCATCTAAGGGGGCGGCCAAGGGGGAGGGGGAGAGGGAGGCGCACCAGGATGGGCCTTAGGGCCCATCTGCCCTAGGGTTTGCCCCCTTCTCCTCTCCCTTGCGCCTTGGGCCCTTGTGGGGGGCGCACCAGCCCACCTGGGGCTGGTCCCCTTCCACACTTGGCCCATGAAGCCCTCCGGGGCTGGTGGCCCCACTTGGTGGACCCCCGGGACCCTCCCGGTGGTCCCGGTACGTTACCGATAAACCCCGAAACTTTTCCGGTGACCAAAACAGGACTTCCTATATATAAATCTTTACCTCCGGACCATTCCGGAGCTCCTCGTGACGTCCGGGATCTCATCCGGGACTCCGAACAACATTCGGTAACCACATACAAACTTCCTTTATAACCCTAGCGTCATCGAACCTTAAGTGTGTAGACCCTACGGGTTCGGGAGACATGCAGACATGACCGAGACGTTCTCCGGTCAATAACCAACAGCGGGATCTGGATACCCATGTTGGTTCCCACATGTTCCACGATGATTTCATCGAATGAACCACGATGTCGAGGATTCGATCAATCCCGTATACAATTCCCTTTGTCTATCGGTATTGTACTTGCCCGAGATTCGATCGTCGGTATCTCGATACCTTGTTCAATCTCGTTACCGGCAAGTCTCTTTTTACTCGTTCTGTAACACATCATCCCGTGATCAACTCCTTGATCACATTGTGCACATTATGATGATGTCCTACCGAGTGGGCCCAGAGATACCTCTCCGTCACATGGAGTGACAAATCCCAGTCTCGATTCGTGCCAACCCAACAGACACTTTCGGAGATACCCGTAGTGCACCTTTATAGTCACCCAGTTACGTTGTGACGTTTGGCACACCCAAAGTATTCCTACGGTATCCGGGAGTTGCACAATCTCATGGTCTAAGGAAATGATACTTGACATTGGAAAAGCTTTAGCGAACGAACTACGATCTTTGTGCTAGGCTTAGGATTGGGTCTTGTCCATCACATCATTCTGCTAATGATGTGATCCCGTTATCAACAACATCCAATGTCCATGGTTAGGAAACCGTAACCATCTATTGATCAACGAGCTAGTCAACTAGAGGCTTACTAGGGACATGGTGTTGTCTATGTATCCACACATGTATCTGAGTTTCCTATCAATACAATTCTAGCATGGATAATAAACGATTATCATGAACAAGGAAATATATAATAATAATCAATTTATTATTGCCTCTAGGGCATATTTCCAACAGTCTCCCACTTGCACTAGAGTCAATAATCCAGTTCTCATCGATATGTGATTAACACTCAAGGTCACATCCCCATGTGACTAACACCCAAAAGAGTTCTGGGTTTGATCATGTTATGCTTGTGAGAGAGGTTATAGTCAAAGGGTCTGAAACATTCAGATCCGTGTGTACTTCGCAAATTTCTATGTCATCTTGTAGATGCAACTACTACGCTACATTTGGAGCTATTCCAAATAACTGTTCTACTATACGAATCCAGTTTACTACTCAGAATAATCTGGATTAGTGTCAAAGTTTGCATCGGCGTAACCCTTTACGACGAACTCTTTTACCACCTCCATAATCGAGAAAATTTCTTAGTCCACTAGTTACTAAGGATAACTTTGACCGCTGTCCTGTGATCCATTCTTGGATCACTCTTGTCCCCTTGACTGACTCATGGCAAGGCACACTTCAGGTGCGGTACACAGCATAGCATACTGTAGAGCCTATGTCTTAAGCATAGGGGACGACCTTCGTCCTTTCTCTCTATTCTGCCGTGGTCGAGCTTTAAGTCTTAACTTCATACCTTACAACTCAGGCAAGAACTCCTTCTTTGACTGATCCATCTTGAACACCTTCAAGATCATGTCAAGGTATGTGCTCATTTGAAAGTATCATTAAGCGTTTTGATCTATCCTTATAGATCTTGATGCACAATGTTCAAGTAGCTTAATCCAGGCTTTCCATTGAAAAACACTTTCCAAATAACCCTATATGCTTTCCAGAAATTCTACGTCATTTCTGATCTACGATATGTCAACAACATATACTCATCAGAAATTCTATAGTGCTCCCACTCACTTCTTTGGAAATACAAATTTCTCATAAACTTTGTATACACCCAAAATCTTTGATCATCTCATCAAAGCATACTTTCCAACTCCGAGATGCTTACTCCAGTCCTTAGAAGGATTGCTGGAGCTTTGCATACTTATTAGCATCTTTCAGGATTGACAAAACCTTCTGGTTGTATCACATACAACCTTTCCTCAAGAAAATCGTCGAGGAAACAATGTTTTGACATCCTATCTGCAAGATTTCATAAATAATGCAGTAATCGCTAACATAATTCCAACAGACTCTTAGCATCGCTACGGGTGAGAAAGTCTCATCGTAGTCAACTCCTTGAACTTGTCGGAAAACATCTTAACGACAAGTCAAGCTTTCTTAATGGTGATACTTACCATCATTGTCCGTCTTCCTTTTAAAATCCATATGTACCTAACAGCCTTACGACCATCAAGTAATTCTTCCAAAGTCTACACTTTGTTTTCATATATGGATCCTCTCTCGGATTATATGGCGTCGAGCCATTTATCGGAATCCAGGCCCACCACTGCTTCTCCATAGCTCGTAGGTTCATTGTTGTCTAGCAACATGATTTCCAAGACAGGATTACGTACCACTTTGAAGTAGTACGCATCCTTGTCGACCTACGAGGTTTGGTAGTGACTTGATCCGAAGTTTCATGATCACTATCATAAGCTTCCACTTCAGTTGGGATAGGTGCCACAGGAACAACTTCCTGTGCCCTGCTACACACTAGTTGAAGTGAAGGTTCAATAACCTCATCAAGTCTCCACCATCCTCCCACTCAATTCTTTTGAGAGAAACTTTTCCTCGAGAAAGGACCCATTTCTAGAAACAATCACTTTTCCTTCCAGATCTGAAATAGGAGGTATACCCAACTGTTTTGGGTATTCTATGAAGATGCATTTATCCGCTTTGGTTTGAGCTTATCAGCCTGAAACTTTTTCACATAAGCGTAGCAGCCCCAAACTTTTAAGAAATGACAGCTTAGGTTTCTCTAAACCATAGTTCATACGGTGTCGTCTCAACGGAATTACGTGGTGCCCTATTTAAAGTGAATGTGGTTGTCTCTAATGCCTAACCCATAAACTATCGTGGTAATTCGATAAGAGACATCATGGTATGCATCATATCCAATTTGGTGCAGTTATGATGTTCGGACACACCCTCACACTATGGTGTTCCAGGCTATATTAGTTGTGAAACAATTTCCGCAATGTCTTAATTCTGTGCCAAACTCGTAATTCAGATATTCATCTCTATGATCATATCATAGATATTTTATCCTCTTGTCACGACGATCTTTCAACTTCACCCTGAAATTACTTGAACCTTTCAATAATTCAGACTCGTGATTCATCAAGTAAATATACTCAACATCTACTCAAATCATCTGTGAAGTAAAAACCATAACGATATCCACTACACGCCTCAGCACTCATTGGACTGCACATATCAAAATGTATTACTTCCAACAAGTTGCTTTCTAGTTCCATTTTACTAAAAACGAGGCTTTCAGTCATATTGCCCATGTGGTATGATTTGCATGTCTCAAGTGATTCAAAATCAAGTGAGTCCAAACGGTCCATTTGCATGGAGTTTCTTCATGCATATACACCAATAGACATGGTTCGCATGTCTCAAACTTTTCAAAAACGAGTGAGCCCAAAGATCCATCAACATGGAGCTTCTTCATGCGTTTTATACCGATATGACTTTACGTGGCAGTGCCACAAGTAGGTGATACTATCATTACTATCTTATATCTTTTGGCATGAACATGTGTATCACTACGATCGAGATTCAATAAACCATTCATTTTAGGTGCAAGACCATTGAAGGTATTATTCAAATAAACAGAGTAACCATTATTCTCCTTAAATAAATAAGCGTATTGCGATAGACATAATCCAATCACGTCTATGCTCAACGCAAACACCAAATAACAATTATTTAGGTTTAACACCAATCTTGATGGTAGAGGGAGCGTGCGATGCTTGATCATATCAACATTGGAAACACTTCCATCACATATCGTCAGCTCACCTTTAGCTAGTCTCCGCTTATTCCGTAGCTTTTATTTCGAGTTACTAACACTTAGCAACCGAACCAGTATCTAATACCCTGGTGCTACTAGGAGTACTAGTAAAGTACACATCAACACAATGTATATCCAATATACTTCTATCGACCTTGCCAGCCTTCTAATCTACCAAGTATCTAGGGTAGTTCTGCTCCAGTGGCTGTTCCCCTTATTACAGAAGCACTTAGTCTCGGGTTTGGGTTCAACTTTGGGTTTCTTCACTAGAACAGCAACTGATTTGTTATTCCATGAAGTATCCCTTTCTTGCCCTTGCCCTTCTTGAAACTAGTGGTTTTACTAACCATCAACAATTGATTCTCCTTCTTGATTTCTACTTTTGTGGTGTCAAACATCGCGAATATCTCAAAGATCATCATATATGTCCCTGATATATTATAGTTCATCACGAAGCTCTAGCAGCTTGGTGGTAATGACTTCGGAGAAACATCAATATCTCATCTGGAAGATCAACTCCCACTCGATTCAAATGATTGTTGTACTCAGACAATCTGAGCACAAGCTCAACAATTGAGCTTTTCTCCTTAGTTTGCAGGCTAAGAAAATCGTCGGAGGTCTTATACCTCTTGACGTGGGCACGAGCCTGAAATCCCAATTTCAGCCCTCAAAACATCTCATATGTTTCGCGACGTTTCAAAACGTCTTCGGTGCCTCAACTCTAAATCGTTTAACTGAACTATCACGTAGTTATCAAAATGTGCATGTCAGATGTTCGCAACATCCACAGACGACGTTCGAGGTTCAGCACACTGAGCGGTGCATTAAGGACATAAGCCTTCTATGAAGCAATGAGGACAATCCTCAGTTTACGGACCTAGTCCGCATAATTGCTACTATCAACTTTCAACTAAATTTTCTTTTTCTCTAGGAACATATCTAAAGCGCGAGCTACGACATAATTTGCGAAGACCTTTTGACTATGTTCAGGATAATTAAGTTCATCTTATGAACTCCCACTCAGATAGACATCCCTCTAGTCATCTAAGTGATTACATGATCCGAGTCAAATAGGCCGTGTCCGATCATCACGTGAGACGGACTAGTCAACATCGGTGAACATCTTCATGTTGATCGTATCTACCATACGACTCATGCTCGACCTTTCGGTCTTCTGTGTTCCGAGGCCATGTCTGTACATGCTAGGCTCGTCAAGTCAACCTAAGTGTTTCACGTGTGTAAATCTGTCTTACACCCATTGTATGTGAACGTTAGAATCTATCACACCTGATCATCACGTGGTGCTTCGAAACAACGAACTGTCGCAACGGTGCACAGTTAGGGGGAACACTTTCTTGAAATTTTAATGGGGATCATCTTATTTACTACCGTCGTTCTAAGCAAATAAGATCTATAAACATGATAAACATCACATGCAATCAAATAGTGACATGATATGGCCATCATCACTTTGCTCCTTTTGATCTCCATCTTCGGGGCTCCATGATCATCATCGTCACCGGCATGACACCATGATCTCCATCATCGTGTCTTCATGAAGTTGTCTCGCCACATATTACTTCTACTACTACAGCTAACGATTAGCAATAAAGTAAAGTAATTACATGACGTTTATGTTGACAGGCAGGTCATAAATAAATTAAGACAACTCCTATGGCTCCTGCCGGTTGTCATACTCATCGACATGCAAGTCGTGATTCCTATTACAAGAACATGATCATCTCATACATCACATATATCATTCATCACATCCTTTGGCCATATCACATCACATAGCATACCCTGCAAAAACAAGTTAGACGTCCTCTAATTGTTGTTTGCATGTTTTACGTGGCTGCTATGGGTTTCTAGCAAGAACGTTTCTTACCTACGCAAGACCACAACGTGATATGCCAATTGCTATTTACCCTTCATAAGGACCCTTTTCATCGAATCCGTTCCGACTAAAGTGGGAGAGACAGACACCCGCCAGCCACCTTATGCAACTAGTGCATGTCAGTCGGTGGAACCGGTCTCACGTAAGCGTACGTGTAAGGTTTGTCCGGGCCACTTCATCCCACAATGCCGCCGAATCAAGATTGGACTAGTAACGGTAAGCATATTGAACAAAATCAATGCCCACAACTACTTTGTGTTCTACTCGTGCATAGAATCTACGCAATAGACCTAGCTCATGATGCCACTGTTGGGGAACGTAGCAGAAATTCAAAATTTTCCTACGTGTCACCAAGATCTATCTATGGAGAAACCAGCAACGAAGGGAAGGAGAGTGCATCTACATACCCTTGTAGATCGCTAAGCGGAAGCGTTCAAGAGAACGAGGTTGAAGGAGTCGTACTCGTCGTGATCCAAATCACCGGAGATCCTAGTGCCGAACGGACGGCACCTCCGCGTTCAACACACGTACAGCCCGGTGACGTCTCCCACGCCTTGATCCAGCCAGGAGAGAGGGAGAGGTTGAGGAAGACTCCATCCAGCAGCAGCACAACGGCGTGGTGGTGGTGGAGGAGCGTGGCAATCCTGCAGGGCTTCGCCAAGCACCACGAGATATGAGGAGAAAGAGAGGTAGGGCTGCACCAACAGGGATAGATCTAATCGCGTGTTATGAGCAGCCCAAACCTCAACTATATATAGGGGAAGGGGAGGGGCTGCGCCCCCTTTAGGGTTTCCACCCCTAGGGGTGGCGGCCAGCCTAGATCCCATCTAAGGGGGCGGCCAAGGGGGAGGGGGAGAGGGAGGCGCACCAGGATGGGCCTTAGGGCCCATCTGCCCTAGGGTTTGCCCCCTTCTCCTCTCCCTTGCGCCTTGGGCCCTTGTGGGGGGCGCACCAGCCCACCTGGGGCTGGTCCCCTTCCACACTTGGCCCATGAAGCCCTCCGGGGCTGGTGGCCCCACTTGGTGGACCCCCGGGACCCTCCCGGTGGTCCCGGTACGTTACCGATAAACCCCGAAACTTTTCCGGTGACCAAAACAGGACTTCCTATATATAAATCTTTACCTCCGGACCATTCCGGAGCTCCTCGTGACGTCCGGGATCTCATCCGGGACTCCGAACAACATTCGGTAACCACATACAAACTTCCTTTATAACCCTAGCGTCATCGAACCTTAAGTGTGTAGACCCTACGGGTTCGGGAGACATGCAGACATGACCGAGACGTTCTCCGGTCAATAACCAACAGCGGGATCTGGATACCCATGTTGGTTCCCACATGTTCCACGATGATCTCATCGGATGAACCACGATGTCGAGGATTCGATCAATCCCGTATACAATTCCCTTTGTCTATCGATATTGTACTTGCCCGAGATTCGATCGTCGGTATCTCGATACCTTGTTCAATCTCGTTACCGGCAAGTCTCTTTTTACTCGTTCCGTAACACATCATCCCGTGATCAACTCCTTGATCACATTGTGCACATTATGATGATGTCCTACCGAGTGGGCCCAGAGATACCTCTCCGTCACACGGAGTGACAAATCCTAGTCTCGATTCGTGCCAACCCAACAGACACTTTCGGAGATACCTGTAGTGCAACTTTATAGTCACCCAGTTACGTTGTGACGTTTGGCACACCCAAAGTATTCCTACGGTATCCGGGAGTTGCACAATCTCATGGTCTAAGGAAATGATACTTGACATTAGAAAAGCTTTAGCGAACGAACTACACGATCTTTGTGCCAGGCTTTGGATTGGGTCTTGTCCATCACATCATTCTCCTAATGATGTGATCCCGTTATCAATGACATCCAATGTCCATGGTTAGGAAAACCGTAACCATCTATTGATCAACGAGCTAGTCAACTAGAGGCTTACTAGGGACATGGTGTTGTCTATGTATCCACACATGTATCTGAGTTTCCTATCAATACAATTCTAGCATGGATAATAAACGATTATCATGAACAAGGAAATATATAATAATAATCAATTTATTATTGCCTCTAGGGCATATTTCCAACAGTTCCCTCAACATCCATGCCTTCAACAAGGAGATGGTGCTTGAGCGCCGTCGTCGCTGGACCAAACCACCTAGGTGAGATCATGGCTTTTCACCCAGAAGAGAAATACCGAGTATGATCCAGACAGTGCCTTCAACAAGGGAGCCCACCACTACCAGGTACAACAAGAGACGGTCAAACCTAAGGTTTTCGCCCCATAACTCGAGAGCTGGTACTTGAAGAGCACCACCATAGACAAAGTCCATTTTGTTGTCGCCACCAACTTTCCAGAGAAGAGGTCTTGCTGTAATGTCGTGATCACTACCAGAAACACGGATCAAAGCCAACTCCACAAGTCGAGCAGTTGCAATGCCAGATCTATCAAAGTTGACAATGAGCATCTTCACACATGCCTATGTGGGACACACTTCGAAGATAATGATACTTGGTGTTTCATTCCTAGACTTGCAAGTGTCAATGTTGTGACAGGGAAGTGGATTACTAGGGACAAGTTTAACCACGATGGCACGCTCGCTCACTATAAAGCTCGATGGGTGGTTTGTGGCCTCACTCAACAAGAAAGGGTTGACTACACGGAGACCTTTAGTCCGGTTGTTTGTCAAACCGGCTACCATTCGTGTGATTCTCAGCACTGCCATGTCTCATTCATGGCGCATTCACCAAATGGATGTCAAAATGCCTTTTTTCATGCCTCTCTTTGTGAGACTTTTAATTGCTCTCACCCCTCGGGGTTCATTGATGCTTCTCATCCTTCCCATGTAGGTCTCCTCAAAAAGTCTCTTTATGGTCTAAAAGAAGCTTCAAGCACATGGTATTTTAGATTTCAGTCATATAATTTATCGCTAGGCTTTACCACTTCTAAATGTGATTCAACACTTCCTTATTTTCCGACGGGGTTCTTCCATTCCATATCTTTCATTATATGTGGATGACATCACACTCACTGACAACAACACCCCAACACTCCACTACATCATCCACCCTTTCAAAACAGAATTTTCTATGACCGACTTAGGATACATTCATCACTTTCTTGGCGTAAATGTTACTCGTACACCCACCGGTCTCTTTCTCTCACAACAACAATTTCAGCCACTGTGCTTAATTGCAACCCAATTGCCACCCCGAATGACACAAAAAGGCAGGATCTCCTCTCATAATGGTGACAAGGTCTCCAACGCTACTTTATATGATAGTCTTGCTGGAGCCATTAAGTATCTCACCCTCACTTGCCTTGATATATCTTATGTGGTTCAACAAGTTTGCTTGTTTATGATCCCCACACATCTCACATGCAACACATCAAGCGGATTTTATGACACCTCAAAGGCACTTCTCACCATGGGCTTTGACTTTAAAAGTCAACATCCCATGAACTGGTGGCTTACTCTGACGGTGATTGGGATGGATGTCATAACATATGGAAATCCACCTTCGGGTTTTGCATCTTCGTTGCCTCCAGTTTGATCTCTTGGCCCCACAATCGTCATAATACGTTATCTGGTTCTAGTGCCGAAGCAAAGTATCGTGTGGTTGCCAATTGTGTTGTTGAATCATGCTGGCTTCTCCAATTACTTCACCAGACGCTGCTTCCTCCATGACGAGTCACCTTGGTCCATTGTGATATCATCAGTGCCACCTACTTGTGATCAAATCTAGTGCAACACCAAAGGACCAAGCATGTCCAGATTAACCTGCACTTTCATCGAGGTCACGACATCCAACTCCCAATGTGAAGATATATTCACTAAAGGACTACCAACCACGAAGTTTCTTAGAACTTCTATCCAGCCTGAACATCTACCCAGGACCGGTCCACAGAATTCGGTGGCCCGGGGTAAAATTAGAACCTAGGACCCCTTAATGTAGTCCATCAAATGTGTACGAAAATGTATATTGAATTTTGCTAGTCAAAGGAAAAACAATATTTTTTATTTTATTCAAGCCCCTTCTTCAGATAATTTTAAAAATAAATCGGCTGGACATATTACTTTATTCCTGTATGGTCATGGGCTTTAAACCCATGATCACTGACATTGTCATTATGCATATTGATGTCAACATCGTATTATGGGATAAATATGTTACGTAGCATTTCACATCAAAAATTCTGTTTTTATCATTTACCTAATCGAGGATGAGCATGAATTAAGCTTGGGAATGCTTGATACGTCTCCAACGTATATATAATTTTTTATTGTTCCATGCTATTATATTATCTGTTTTGGATGTTTTATATGAATTACTATGCTATTTTATATTATTTTTGGGACTAACTTACTAACCGAGAGCCCAGTGCTAGTTTCCGTTTTTCCCTTGTTTTTGAGTTTTACAGAAAAGGAAAATCAAACGGAGTCCAAACGAGCTGAAAATTTATGGTGATTTTTTATGGACCAGAAGAAGCCCATGGAGCATTGGAGTTGAGCCAGAAGAGTCCCGAGGCAACAGCCAGGGTAGGGGGCACCCCCCAGGGTGCGCCCCCTGGCTTGTTGGTCCCTGGGACCCCCCCTGACGTGAGACCGACGCTAAAAATTCCTATAAATCCTGAAACCCCCATAAAGAAACCTAGATCGGGAGTTCCGCCGCCGCAAGCCTCTGTAGCCATGAAAAACCAATCGGGAGTCCGTTCTGGCACCCTCCCGGAGGGGGAAACTAGCACCGGAGGCCATCTTCATCATCCCAACAGTCTCCATGACGAGGAGGGAGTAGTTCACCCACAGGGCTATGGTTATGTACCATTAGCTATGTGTTTGATCTCTCTCTCTCTCCCTCTCTCTCTCATGTTCTTGATATGGCACAATATTGATGTAGGGCGAGCTTTGTTATTATAGTTGGATAATATGGTGTTTCTACCCTCTGCCTTGTGATGAATTGAGTTTTACCTATGTGGTTTCACTATTATAGGTTTGAATGCTATTATAGATTTGAGAAGACTTGATGTATGTCTTGCGTGGGATACCCGTGGTGACAATGGGGTGTTCAATTAATTCACTTGATGTATGTTTTGGCACTCAACTCGTGGATTCCTGAGGTGACATTGGGGTAATCTATGCATAGGGGCTGATGCACGTTTTCATCCTTGTTTCCCTGGTAGGAATCTTGGGCCACTCTTTGAGGTTCTTTGTGTTGGATTGAATATTATGAATCCGAAGTTGTTTCATGCATATCGTATAATTGACCCACGGATACTTGTGGTGACATTGGAGTATCTAGGTGACATTAGGGTTGAGTGATGTGTATCACATGGTGTTATTTTACTACGAAGTCTAGGGCTGTTTGTAACACTTTTAGGAATAGCTCAATGAATTGATCGGAAATGATAACTTTAAGGTGGTATCGTACCCTACAAACAATTTCTTCCTATGTTCTCTGCAATAGGAACTTTGGAGTGACTCTTTGTCGCACGTTGAGGGACTGCCATATGATTTACTTATGTTATCATTGTTGAGAGAAATTGGACTAGTGAAGGTATGAATCCTAGGCCTTGTTTTCAAGCATTGCAATACCGTTTTCGCTCACTTTAACCACTTGCTACCTTGCTGTTTTTATATTTTTAGATTACAAAAACCTATATCTACTATCCATATTACACTTCTATCACCATCTCTTTGCCGAACTATTGCACCTGTACAATTTATCATTGTATTGGGTGTGTTGCACTACTAGGGAAAAGGCTAGCAGCAGCGCGGGTTTTAGTCCTATCAGTAGCGCGGGGTGGCGCGCTACTGATAAGGCGCTACAGCTAACGTATAGCAGTAGCGTGCCTCCACCCACGCTACTGCTAAATCGACTTAGTAGTAGCGAGTTCCAGGAGGAGCGCTGCTGGTAATTAGTAGTAGCGCTTCTCTCTGCCCGCGCTGCTACTATTATTTCATATTTTATTTCTTTTTTATTTCATGTTGTATTCGTACACCTTTACACAAGTTTTTATACAACAGGAATTTACAAATTGTTTTTACATCATAATGAGTTATTACATCACGGGGTGAAAGAACCATGTGGACTAGTTTCAAGTGGACGGACATCCACTTGAAACTAATCCGCAGTTCTTTCACCCAATCATATAATAAATATCATCATCATATCATTAACAACTTATCATCATCATCATCATCATATCATTGGTCACTAGTCGTAATCACAAGTACTCCTCACATCTTCAACTCTAACACATTGTATCACATAATAAACATATTGTACCTCATAGGACCTACTACATTCTCTTAGGACCTACTATATTCTCTAAGGTAAAATAGCAAAAAACAAGATAGCCCCTGGCTCTCCATTATGGAGAATGCAGATTATCCTGTCTCCAATTCTTGCCTTTCGCTTAATGTTGCTTCCAAGAACCTCCTTACGAATGTCCAAAACATTTTTTGCACTCTTTGATTAGCATGTGTTCACCGGTTTCAGAAATTCGATATGCACATGTGAGATCTGTAGGATGAACTGGCTGTAGGTTCAGAACTTCAAGGCGACCATTGTAATACATCAGATGAGGCACACACTCCATCGGGATTTTCTGTTGAAAAACATAGTAATAACTTCGTAGTTACCAATGATGTACAAGTTTTAGAAGTATGCAAAAGATGCACGGATGTCGTAATAGTAAAATATCTTACCAGGGTATCTCCATAGAAGTTATCGTGGTTCAACACGTGCACTAGTGGCACGTATTCACCATAATTTGGAGGAGTTCGATAATAGGTATTGTAATTCTCAAAAAAAGTACAATAAGCAATCAGATGATTTTTCTCCTTATAAGTTAATTCGGAGCCATCAGTGTAGTGGGTTTTGTCTACCATCTTCTGCACATTCTTTGAAGATTCAAAATAAGCTGTCAATGGAAATAAGCTGTCAACTATTTTAAAATAAACAATATAAATTAGTTAATAAATATGTTTGAGAAACTCACATTGCGGTAGAATCGGAAGCGTATCAACAAGGACCCAAATGTCCATATTGTCTTGCTCGATGTCAGGATCACCAAGATCCATGGTGACAATCATACCCTCATAAAAACCATGCATTTTGCAAAGTGCTTCCCAATGGGTTACGCTCTGAGAATTGTACAGATTTACTTTAAAATCGATATCATGATGGGTCCTTAGGTGTATTTTCTTTGTTTGAAAATTTTCATGGTCTTCAAAAACCATCCTCTCCAAGACATAGTGTTTTGCATGGCATGGGATAAGCTAGTCGAATTTTAAAAGATGAAAATTAGACGTTGAAATAGTTGAAGTCATGCTTAATTACGAAAAAAAACACTTGTCATTGTTGCGTACCGTTTCAACATCGAAGGTCTCCTCGAGCTTAATGCTGAAGCGCCGATCTTCATCCAGCTGAACGAACCTGTTGCACATACCTCGATCATCGTGGCACCAGCTGCACTCCCCCGGGAGACTGTCGTCGTCCGAGTATGACATTTCCTGCGTTCATAATTCAAAGATTAAACTTGTACATATTCTAGCACAAGTCATGCCAGAATTCACGGAAAAATCCGGCATGACCTTTGCTAAAAAAGGACATATCGAGCGCCTGAAATTTGCCGGAACGGAAATTAATCAACACTCCGGCAAAACATAGGTCACTCGGAGGTGTAACCAAAACATGAAATAATTGCTTAAACTAAAAAATAACACCAAATATGGCATGTTCAACTAGTTCTATTAATTAAACTAGTTCTATTAATTCAACTAGTTCTTTCTAAAAATGAAGTAGTTCAACTAGTTATTAATTTACTTACTATACTAGTTCAACTAAAACTTAACTAATTCAACTAAAACTAAACTAGTTTTATTAATTCAACTAGTTCTTACTAAATATAAACTTACTATAAATAGAAAGAAACTAGCACATCTACTACTACTAATTAACATCTAACTACTACATCTACTACTAATTAACATGTACTACTGCTAATTATACAACTAGTTTACCATCACTACTAGCAATTAATATCCACTACTTCTAAAAATCATTATCTATGAACCCTAAATTAACATCTACTACTACTAAAATCATCTACTAACTAAGCAAAGAGAGAGGGGGTGGGGGAGGGGTGGGGGGCTTACAGAGGGAGAGACGGTGGCGGGGAGGTGCTCGGCGACGGAGGGGCGGCGGGCTCGGTCGAGGGCGGCGGTCCTGGTCGGCGGGCTCGGGAGGGCGGCGGTCCTGGGCGGCGGGCTCGGTCGAGGGCGGCGGCGGTGAGGTCGAGGGCGGCGACAGTGTGGTCGAGAGCGGCGGCGGTGAGGTTGAGGGCGGGCAGCGGTGACGGCGGTGAGGGCAGGCGCGCTCGGGCTCGGGCGGCGGCGACAGGGAGTAGGGGAACAGGCCGGTGGGGGAGAAAGGAGGACTTAGCGAAATTTTGATGCGGGGGGTGGTTAACTCGAACTAGCAGTAGCGCACGTACAGAAAACGCGCTATAGCTAACTTATCTACAGCGTGTTTTAGGGAAAACCGCTACTGCTAATGGAAGCAGTTATTTCTTTTGTTTAGTAAAAACATCAAATATATAAATTGTTCATCATTGATCTTTTTGTGTATAATCTAAATAGTCAACATGAATCCTCACTGTACCTGTATAGGTAGAGGCGAGGATTCATATTGCAACCACAAATCATACACATATAGTTCAATGATGACCAAGTGCTCGAGATAGGTTGAGAAGCAACATATTTAAGGTGGTAAACACCTTGTTCGCTTAGCAGTATGGGACTAAACTTAATTAGTTGCGGTCATACTTAGCAGTAGCGAGTTTTGAGCAAAACCGCTGCTACTAAGTTCTTTAGCAGTAGCACGTGCACGGGAAGGGTGCTACTACTATATCTAGCCTGGAGGCAACACCGTGGCAATTATAGTAGTAGCGCTCTTTTCACCTAGAGCGCTACTGCTACTCAATCATTAACAACGCTCTTTTCTAAAGCTCGTTGCTGCTAATTAGTAGTAGCGCCTGTTTTTAGACCGCGCTGCTGCTAAGATTCTGTGTATAAGGTTTTCCCTAGTAGTGTTGGGGCACAAGAGACTCTTTGTTATTTGGTTGCAGGGTTGTTTGAGAGAGACCATCTTCATCCTACGCCTCCCACGGATTGATAAGCCTTAGGTCATCCACTGGAGAGAAATTTGCTACTGTCCTACAAAACTCTGCGCTTGGAGGCCAAACACGAGCCTACAAGAAGAAGGTTGTGTAGTAGACATCACATCCCACCACGTCTAAGACGCCGAAAGAGGAAACCATACCTGCCATCCACGAACCACGAACCCAGAACACGGTCTGTCTTCCAGATGTCATCAATACAGGCCACAATCTACATCAGCTCCTAGACTACCTCCTAAGCTCCACGCCAACACTGGAGCAAACATCGTCGCAACGGCAGAGATTGAGGACACATGTCCACCAAGCGGATGTCGTCGCCGTCACACCATCCTTGCTTGAATAGACTGGTTTCCAAATCCATCACCAACCATAAGACCGATGGCCTTGTCAGGGAAGGATCCAAAGAATCTTTATTCAACGCCCTCATCATCGTCGCTGAAGACAAGACGATGAACAGCCTCAAAACCGAGAATACGAGGGAATAAAAACTGTCCACACACGTGGATCCGACAGACCCCCCTCACCACCGGCGGTGGAGGGGAGCCGCCGGAGGACAGCACTGGAAGATTGGCCTACCCGGGCTGTGGCTAGGGTTCCAATACCCCCTCAGTTCTTGCAAAACGATAATATATTATGGGACGGAGGGAGTATATACTTTCATTGGCTGGATGTAAATAATTTAGAAATGTTCTTACGTTCAGCTTAGCACCCTAGAATTCATGGGGTATATATGAGAGCTTTTTTATGGTACAAAATCTGGAGGGCAAGAAGCCTACGACTTGGAATACAAAATGGTCTATAGAATAATATTCTATCTCCAGTCATACACATATATGTATTCTAACATCGCCCCCTCAATTGTACCTAGAGTGAAGCAGATGAATGTGACTGAATTTGAAGTTCCGCGCTTCTGTCGCCTTTCCTCTTCACCATCATCACATGCGCCTCTGATGGGTGACTGCCTCCCCTTTTGGTGCCTTCCCTGTCTCTCCTCATTTCCCTCCCGCGCTCACACCGGGAATGTCTTGGACACTAGTGACGAGGCGAATGTTGTTGATTGGAGTTGTTGCTGATGAGTTCCTGTAGATGTAGCCATTAATGTCGATGTTGAGGTAGCCGATCATGCAGTTTCCTTGGTTGAGGTGATTGTCGCTGATGATGTAGTCATCATGGATGATGCAGCAGCACAAAGCCGGAGGCGCAAAAAAAGTGCGCTAAGTTTTAGATGACGGAGCTGCAGTCGTGGACGATGAACCTTGCGGATGTCAGAGGCTGTCGTCGGCGATGAGATTGTCTATTTTGCGAAGACCGGAAGAAATCCATCGAGCACACATCATTTTTGCTAGGACTGTGCGGCCGTGAAAGGGGTCGTTACCATAGTGACGCGGTGTCGATGCAGTGGCCATGACGCGGGCATTGTCGTCGTCGAGGTCACCTCTTGTTGAAAAGCCTGTCGGTGGACGTTAAGTGTCCATTATGTGGACAAGGCAGCAGTAGTGTGTTGACGATGATGTTGATGATGACCATATTGATATAGACCCTGGCGATGATGTGTCGACCAAGAAACAACATGTGTGAAATAGTGTGTCGCTTGAAATCAGCATCAACATGTGTGTTTACATCTTGTTGTCAGAGAAGTCGTGTGGTTGATATCGCTTCTCATGGACGTGCTCGACGAAGTCATACAATTCAATGTCGTGGTGTGAGGATGATGCAATTGTTCGGTGTAGATGCAGTGGAGAGCAAGGATGTGGTCATGGTTCTGCGTAGATGATCGATGTGTGTGAGTCGCTAAAGATGTCGCGCACCGATCTGGATGTAGCTGACGATCTACAGCGTGGACGTGGATCCTTGAACCATCCCTGCCAGCCCGGAGTGGTCGATGTGCACGGGCGACGGATGAGTCGTCGTCATGATGAGCGAACCGTGAATCGTCGTTGGTGCTTGCATGTGTTGGCCAGAAGCCATGCATGTGTGTGCATGTCCGGATGAGAAATAGGGCACGCGAACACATCTGGATATCAATATCTGCAGCCTTGTTGGAGTAGATGCCGCAGGAGAGGCTGCTGCTTGACGACGTACGCGTGGGTGCTGGTGCTGCCTCGGCGAAGCATACAATAAATCCAAACGATGGCTCATTGTAGTCCCGCATGCCAGCGAATCTGCATACGGACTCAGCTGCACCCGCGCTCATGGAAAAAATAAAAAAAAATACTAGAAAAATTCAAACGATAGAAACGTGTCGGTGAAGACGATGGCTCATTGTAGTCCCGCATGCAACCGCTTCTCATGCAGACAGAGGCAGCTGAGCCTGAGCATGTTGGTGTCGCCTGCGTGCTGCCGTCGATGGACAGCCGTCTTGGATGCCGCCGTGAAGAAGTCGTGCATCGCATGTCGACGCCAGTGGCATGGAGTTGATGTGGCCGCCGTATGAGGCACCGATTTGTGCTCTAATTTCACCGGAAATTGGAGGGTCTACAGATTTATTTGATAGCTGCAAAGAATACAATCTAAGGATTGTCGAAAATTTAAATTGATGTAATTTAAGGAACTGATATAATCTATGAAACCAATCTAATTTTCGATCGATCGGGTGCCATGCCTCTGGAAAGAGAAGACTAATCTCTCCAAGAACGGCGCTGCAGATGCGGTGGAGATTTCTAGGATCGGCATCATTGGACTAACTGTTCTAAGAGCATCTCTAGCAGATCCCATATAAATTCACCCTTACAAATGCGTATAAGGTGCACTGTAAACCTTTTTTACGGTGCGAAGTTGTTCCGGGGTAGAGTAGACCCTGTAAATAAAATGGTATCCCACTATAGTCCATTTTTTTTCCTTTTTTCCATTTCCCCGTCCCGGCATAGCCCATCTCCGGCCAAAGTGTGCGTCGCCCCGGCTCACCCCAGCACCTCTCGCCTCGCTCCCACCCCACCCCAGCGCCGCCCGCCTCGCCCCCCGCCTCGCCCCGGTGCCACCCCGCCCTGATTCGGGCCGTCGGTGGCCTGCTCCGCCCTACCCGTGGACGGTCTCACCTCGGCAGTGGAGGTCGAGCCGTCCGCAATTGGGACCGGCGGCGACAAATTCCTGTGTGTGGCGACGGATTTCGGTGAGTTCCGCGTAGATTCCCACCAGTTCCGCGGCGGCGCGTTTGCTCCGACGAGGTTTTTGACTGGTTTACGGGTTAAGCTATATACTGCCTTCGAAACTGTACATATGAAGTTCTCGTGCATGGATTTTTAGCGCGTTTTAAAAAGTTTAAGGGCCGAACAAGTTTTACAGGATCTGCTAAGCGCCATTTTCTCGACTGAAACAGTAAACACCTCTTCTTTTTTATTGCTTTGAGCGCTTTAAAGGGTCAGCTAGAGATGCTCAAATGGCATGTGAAAAAAAGTAGAACCCTAAAATTGTGTGTTGTATTGATCAGACGCTCGTGTGGGTATATATGAAGTACATAACTTGGTGGGCAAGAAGCAGATGACATGGAATACAAGATGGACTCTACAATCCTAGTCTATGTCTAAGTCGTACAGATATATGTATTCTAGCAGTGGCTACGCTGAATTTTGCCGTCAATGTAGCATGTAGGTCCTGGACTATGAAGTGGGACTTGTAGGTTTTACTAGTTAACAATGAAGTGGCGCTCGTAGGTTTACTTTTTTCTAGGGGTAAGGTCCATTTTATTGATCAAACTCCACATATGATGGGATACAAATTGGATCATGAAGGTCGATAAACCATAAATAACGCCCCTGATCAAGCGAACACGAGTATATAGCTAAAGTATGAACTTCACCATTAGTGGCTCGACCCTCATTAGTAAATTTACAATTGAAATTTGTAGGTTTTACTAGTTAATGCTTGGCCCAGAGGTCCACAAAGCGCTAAAGGGCTATAGGCATCTTTGATAGTCCATCTTTCTGTCCCCGTGCTTCCCATGCCTACTTGCTCGAAATGGTCCTCCCTTGCACAGAAATAAGGAGATAATATCATCGATGATCATTTTTTCAAATAAACAACATCGATGATTTTCACATGCGGGTCAAGCTATTTGGTATGACGTTAGACACCATCTGAAGTGTCTGGGAGCTCATCACCCCGGCCTTGTTCCCTCTTGTTTCACACTCTTCAACTAGAGGTAGATAGTTTGAGGAGCTGGAGGCTAGTTGGCTAGAGATGCAAAGCCTATGAAGGTGTGACGAACGTCTCACATGCACATACTACTGCTTTATCCAGCCGGTGTTCTACATGTCATCCTTAGCCATCTTCCATGAATAAAACCCACTAGATGCAACTACCTTGTTCTACCCATTTTACTGTGTTCAATGACGCCAACATTACTAGTTCCTTCATGCATTCCTATAAGAGTTATGCCCCATTAAGTAGTTTTCATAATCGTTCTTCGACCATCACCACAAATACACTACACTGCTTTTTCAAGATCCACCAACTAGATGTGCCTTTTTTTCTTAGAATACTTGCGCACAAGTTGGAATTAGTTCCCTGGACTGTTTGGTCCAGATACTTTTTATGCCATATGACACTTGGATTCATGGCACACCCGTCTTGGTTAACTAATCATAGTTTCCATGAAACATAAGTTTAACAGTATTAGAGAAACTCGGTATAATAACTAAAGCCTGTTTGGAAGTGGTCCAGCTCCTCCGAATCCTCAGCTCCAGCTCCTTCTCCCAAAAAGCTGCTCCTTGTAAAAAATGGCACTAGAAAAGTCGGTTTGGCAGGCAGCTCCACTCAGGATTCGCTGGGACTGATAGAAACGAGCGACTCAGCCGTGCTCACTCGAGCCGTTTCACTTGGCGGTGGCACTTCTTATGTAAATCTTACCAACTCCATAATTTCCCAATTTGAGATCATGCAAATTGCCGCTCCGTTCAAGTGCACAGCAGCCTGCTCCGCTCCGGATTTGCAACTCTAGGGAGATCGAGCATTCGGCGCCGCTCTGCTGGCTCTCGGAGCAAAGTTGAGGAGTGGAGAGATTCCGAGCATGCTCTAAGTCTAAAAGTAAAATTCACACTTCGATATAAAGTCTTGTCGGATCCTTGGCTTAGCCAAATGAAGTAACCGACTTTTGTAATGGCCAACAGAACCGACTCGATAACCAATATTCTGCATAGGACCAAGGTAGTCAAATTCAATTTACATAGATATATACATTGATTGCTTGTAGAATTATATAGACATTACGCTTACTCATCACAAAAACAAAACTATTGATACATCTTATGGGCTATCAAAATGGGCCTTAACTGCTAGACCAGGCCGTTGGATGGGTCTTCAGGGAGTGGGTCACACATATACAGTGTCTGCCTCTCTGTTTTCTCTTCACTTTCCCCTGCTTCAGCTTCGCAGCTCCCGACCGGAAGAAAGGAGCGGCGCCGCCGTTTCACAGGTGACCTCAGCGCGTTTCCGGCGACCTCGGCGCTTCTCCTCCCTCTCCCGACTTGATGTGAGCCCTGCTCCTTACCACCTCTACCCAATTTGTCTATTTTCTTATCTCGAGGGAAACCCTAGCTAGCTAGATTTGTATTGCTTGCTTGTGGCGGCAGTGGCCAGCGGGAGGTAAGGGTGGGGATAAATGGATCCTGCTGCGATCTCCCAAAGGTAATTATGGTCCAGTCCGCCCCCCACCCTAATTTCATTCTCTCCCAAATTTCATTTCCTGAATATGTTCTGCTTCATGTATGCTGTGTGCTCGATGTTTTGCCAACCACGGTCCAGGAAACCAGTCCACTGCACTGATCACTGATGTCCATTTCCTTTCTTGTCTGTCGATGCCTATTCTCCAGGGTCAAATCTGAGAAGAAATGGTGTGTGGATGGCAAGGCACAGCAGCATCCCCCATCATCTTTGGAGGTTGTATCTAAGGTGCTCGATGACGAAAACCTCCTCATCGAGATCCTTCTCCGCGTCGGCTTCCCGACCACCCTTGTCCACGCTGCCCTCGTTTGCAGGCGCTGGCTCCACCACGCCTCCAAACCCGCCTTCCTCTCCAGTTTCCGCAAGCTACACCCACCCCACCTCCTTGGCTTCTATGTTGACGTCAGCGTGCCCTTGCAGGAGATCCCCCCACGCTTTGTCCAGATTCTGCCGCAACCCCCAGAGCTCGCTGTCGTTGTACGCCACTTGGACACCTACGAGAAAGAGGACAGGAACATCCATGACCTCGATGAGTGGAGCGGTCCCGAGCTCATCAATGGCTTCTGGAATGGAAAATTCACAAACAGAGGCATGGTAGGCGTCCCACCCTCCTCTCCACACAACGAACTAAAGTCTGGTCAGTGCTCCCTTTTCCGTGACCTCCTCTCCAAAGAAAAAGGTCATGGCTTGTTGTACGTTTGGTCATCAATAAATGCTGACCACAACAAGGGGAGAGGAAAACTTACCATGAACTTATATAAGTTTGAAAATGGTTTCTGGCACATGCATACCTCGGTTACGCCAGAGCTCACTTACAGAAAAGTGGACGAAGAACCTCTGCTTGTCAAGAGTAAGGTCTATATGAGGAGGTTCATCGAGGGTGATATTCTTGTGTGGGATTTTATGGCCTCGAGTTTCTTCACAATTCAGCTTCCAGAAGGAGTAGAGTATCTTGATAGAAACACCATGCTGTCACTGGCTGATGATACTGAGTTTTATCTCCTGCATTTGAACAATGTTCAACTTCGCATCTGGCTCTATAGTGGAGACAACTGGTTGCTGATGGATACCATTTGTTTGAGTCGGTTCTATGCAATATTGGGGGTGTCAGATGCCATGGCTGCGGATGAGTATAATGCCATTATCAGGATCGGTGATGGGGGAAATAAAGTTGAGTATGTGTTCTTGAGGATTGGTCAATGCGCTCTGCACTTGGACAATAAGCACAGGGTGCTGCGTAAAGTGTACGAGTTAACAGAAGCAGGTGGATTTTTGTGGGATATTCATCCTCTTATGATGATCTGGCCTCCGGCATTTCCCTCTCTTAAGGATGATACTTCAAGGTTTGCTATTGGACTTCAAATGTTATTTATATAGTGTTGTTGTCTTACAATGTTCTGCAATGTCTGCATTATGTTAATTTCTTACCTTATTTGTGGCTGAAATATGTAGTTCTCATTGGCATACCATTAAAATCAATTAGTTTTGGAAAGAATTGTCATTGCTTCACGGTGACGCTCGACTGTGCTGATTGCTTGAGCTGCAGAGTGGTGATAGGTGTATGATTGAGTTCTTACGTTTGATAATACTAATTTAATGACATTGGGGAATGTTCGCATCAAGATGTTTTAAACCATATGTGGATTCTCCTGGTGATAATAGGGGTGTTTCCTTGTAGTCATAATATGGGACACACTCCATTTCTAATCGTTATAAGAATAACAACTTAGTTTCCCATGAGGCATAGTCCAATATATATACACATACATGTGGTAAATATGCATGATTTGTATATACAACGAAAATTTACCATCTATATGACAGTGGGACACAAGTGAATAGCCCAAGTTAACTGGTTAATTTATGCTTGACTGCCATTTGTCCTTCTATAGTGGTTATTTCATTCCACTGGATTATGAACTGGAAAGATACCTGTGTGAGTCATGAATATGAGATCATCCCAAGAGCTTTTAAGAAACTTTTGTAGGAACCTGGTACAAACATATTTTGACTTCTGAGCGCACATAGTATGTAATGATCGTTGTATTTGCCACTTGTATTATTAATTAGCCCATTTGATATTCTAATGTTGAGTTATTTTCATCCTGATCCTTCTTTTGTTTTCCTTGAAACAAGAATGCCATGTGAAGAGCAAGGATATGAGAAAGCTCTTGGATGATATCTACCATGTCAGTGATGAGGGTGGCATCAAGGAAAAGTATGAGAGGAGAACAACAGCAACTGCATGGACTCAGCATGTTTACACTCAGCATGTATGAGAGGAGAACAACTAGGCTAGGTCCATACATGCTACCAAACACACCCTTAATGTCTGTGTTCAGATTTTTTTTCGTGTTGCTCAAAGAAGACTCCCTGCATGTTCACTAGTTATGTCTTCTGTGTTTGTTGCATTCTTGTGATTATCTTTTTTTTTTTGCGAATCAGTTGCTTCATTGATTAATCAACATCATTATTACAATCATAGTTTGTGCAGTTTACAAGAAATGATAGTGTCATGTTAATCCATTAGCACCTTTGCCTATCATAAGAAGCGAAATTAGCACAACGGTGAGCAGCGTTAGATACTCCGCAGCTGAATGAACTACTGAAAGAAATAAAAGCCTTGCTGAATGTGGTTATGTTTCGTTGAGGCCTTGTTCTTTCTAGTGTAGACGGATGGCTATATATGTAGATAATCTAAGTCGTTCTTGTGATGGTTCAGTAAGGAGTTGATACCTCTGCTAGTGCCTTTTTGTACACTCTGCTAAGGGCATGAACTGTGTATGAACTCAGTAGTAAGATTAAATTAAGGAAACTGCATGTGGGGTTGACTATCCCAGAAAGATCAGTGCATTGCCATGACATTGCTTAGGATCATCATGTACACTTTTCTTGTAACATTTGGGAACTGTACAGTTAAACCTGTCTATTGTATTTCATAGGTAAAAACTGTTTTTTTTTTGTGAGAGAACCCCTAGTGTTATTATGACCTCACATATGTGTGTTACTTAGTTTCCTCTATGCTACTCTTGTTTCTTATTTTCGATCAAGGATGGTTTAGTATTTCATTATATGTTGACACACCAGGAGTCTGGCCTTGTTTTTGTTAAAGAATAGTTCCATAACCAAATGCTTTGGGTATGCATTTATCTGATGCCATTGTATTCCATACCCAGTTTCTTGCTATATCATAATTTCCTATTGGAAGCTGCGGTAATGAAATGGTATACATAAATTTCAATCTCCTTTTCAGTCCAGAAACAATTTTTTTGTGTATATTAAGTAGAATCTTCTGATTATTCCTAGGGATGCCCGTAGGTGTCACAACTCACAACACTGTTTGCTTTCGAGTCTCCAGGTAGCATGTGCTCGTTATGCGTCGATGGTGCTGCTGGGTTAAAATATATGCTTATTGGACTTCATGTTATTTGATACCTCGTATGGGGCTAGAGTATGATGCAGCAAGGGTCAGATAGACTTCTGAGTATTGATGATATGATGCTGAATGTTAACACTATTTTGTTTCCACATGCTAATTGTAAAGGTTGCCACTGTATACCCTGTAAGTTCTGTCAGTTATGTATGTATAGACACCAACTCTACTGCTGCAGACAACTTGACCAATATAAATGAAAATTTTGCCTGTCACTCTGTCAGGTATACTGAAGCGTCTATTTTTTGGCATTAATGAAGGAAATAAGCTGTAACGAATGTATTGCATGTCATATTCTCATGTCTTTGTTCATAGCCAAGGACTAACTTGCATTTTGTTGTCAGTTTCAAGTGGATCACAAATAGTTACTCTATTGGACTAGTATATGTCATTAGTATAAAGGAACAATTACTGTTTGCAACCTGCATATGTTGAGGACTGTATATGTTCAGTAATCATTACTTATGCAGATCAGATGGAAGGTTTGTAGTAGCTTGCCTCTCTGTAAGAAAACAAGAGTAGCTTGTTTTGCTGGTAATCTTAGGACAAATGAAAGCCAAGGATGCAAAGTTCAGTTAGGTGTTGTTGCCTGCAAGTACACAAGGCAAAGAAGGCATTTGGGTTCTGGACATCAATCCATGCTTCCGGTAAATGATTGAGAAATGTGTACTAGTGAGTCACTAAAGTTTGTTACACCAGGGCATTGGCAACAGACTTGCAAACTCAATAGCCGGATGACTTCCCGACTGTCTACTACAACAAGATTTTCCTGGCTCTGGTGAGGGAGCTGCAATGATGGCGGCATGCCTTCAGATTGTTTCGATGCTTGTAGTTGTCGTTAGATGGTCTACAGACCTGCATGCATTTTCTTTTATTTCTGGTGTTCCTTGTGCCACCATGATGCTTGACGAATAGATCGGCAGTTTTTCCAACAAAAAAGATGAACCATTAACAGAAACAAGCTATCGGGTGTAGCAATAAATTTGTGGAGGAGTAATGATGTCATCCATCACAAGAAAACAGAACAAAGGAGGTTGTATGCAGCAGGTGTGATTGATGTTGCTTGAGGATGACAAGTGGGACTGGAGAAGAGATAGAGATGTAACACATGCACATATGACTCACACTCGTATCCATTTCCTACTACTTAGTCACTTCCCTTACTAATCCTCTTCCCGCATCTCACACGGCAAAGAAAAACGAAGTGGAGGAGGGTTACTAACAGTGGGCAATGAACCCTCCTCCCAAGTGGAGGGTTACTAACAATAGGCTCTACTGTTGGAGGAAGGGCAAACTAAAAGTGAGGTGGAAAACACGAGGACCTTAGTAATCTGCTCTTTTTTCTGTGCAACGGAGGACCATTTTGAGCCACTAGGCATGGGAGGCACCGGAAAATGAAGAGTTGCAGCCGGTGAAGGTTGTACTCCATATAGCCTTAAGCGGTCAAGCCATCTATTGTTGTGTTCTTCATAAACAACAAAATTTTATTTATTTGGATTTGTTAAAGTAGTTTCTCTATTTAAAAACTTGGCTCCTACGGAAGAAAAAAGCCCTAAAATAGATTACAAATTTGGTTTCATTGTCTTCATTATTTGATAAATGGAAAACTTAACTAAAAAAACAACTTCATTTTTAGTTTGCTTCTCCTTCACCACCATTGACGTGGTGTAGCAACTTTTCTGCACACAGTTCCAGTACCATCAGTAGCGGTGGGTTGTAGCTTTTCTGTGCTCCTCGCTGGCCGGTAGAGCAGAGTTGCAACATCTCGCCGGCTGGTGGTAGCACTTCGTTGCCGGTGACAGAGCTTGCAGAAGTTGTGAGAGGCATGGAGGGAGGCTGTGGCCTGTGAAGGAGCAGAGCCGCGGCGGCTGGGGGTTGAAGAAGGAGGAAAGAAGAAGGGCAGTTTCACCCGCGGGCCCAACCATGTACACTTGGCTTGCGCGGGACGGTGGTTTCGTGGGCGCCTATGCCAGCGTGGCGTGCGAGCCGGCTCCATATGTTTCCCAAAAAAAAATATAGCAATGACCTCCTGTCCCGTTGAAAGGAAACAGCGACCAACTAAGCATTGATACTCCATGTTAAATAGTCTCACATCGTTTCTTTAAACTTATTCCGATGATTTTATATATGTAACCAAGTTGGTTGGGATATCACCAAGACATCTAAGAAAACTGATGGTGAGAACGGACAAAAGGACTTGCATGAGCTGAGAAGTGCATGCTGCATAAACCCATAAACGAGCAAGGCTGTCTTGGGTAGTAAGGAGGATGGATTTCAGAATTGTTAGAGCGCATGGATATTCACATATCAGTAGGGACCTGCGAAAAGAAAGAATGGATGCATGGATATTCACATGTGCAAGGGAGGGAGGGACGTTCATGCCCTAGCTTCTGCGGCTGCCGCTCGATCTGAAACAGCATAAGCGTCCTTGTATATGGCGTTGCGGTGGTGTCAGACATGTCTTTGAGGAAAAGAAACTTATATATCATCATTGACGTCTTCACCCCCCCCCCCCCCCCCCCCCCCCCCTCATGTTTACATCTTGACTCCGCCCCTGCCAACCAATAAAACTATGTGTCGGGGAGGACGAAATGCACTGTTAAAGAGACCACCGCAAGACTACGTTCACTTGGTTAAAAAAATTCAATTGCTTACACGCATCTTTTTTTTACAAAAAATTACTGGCATGCATCTACATATCTACATTAGGCAAACTTCCCAGAAATGTCAATCATCCTTTTGATGCCATTGGCCGTACGCACCATGATCTATGACACCCATGGACATGAAGCATATGTTCCAACTCCGACGGATCACGATCTGGCGAACATGTGCTGGTAACACTACCTATTATGAGATTTGCTGATTGACATATCGAAAGTAATGTCGCATATCACAAATATTGGAGCAGCTAAATCGCTACCGTAGAATGTGGATTGAATTTATGCATGATTAATACTACCATTGTGTTTGCTTCTGGGTGAATGCTAGGTGCTTCTTGCATCACCATATATCCAAAGAGATCTAATCAAATTATTTGTGATGCAGTGTAATGTCAATGATTTGGTATCCGATCAGACAAAAACATCCTATTTGTAACTTCTAATTATTTGACTAGCAAAGGTGTATATTATGTTAGGAAGAACGATAGATAGGGTGAGTTTCTATAGTTCACCATCCAATCGAAACATCTGTTAAACATAGAGTTATATTCAGAGGACTCTTGGGCCGGCCGAAGCTGTCTTGTCTCTCACGTTGGGTTTGTTAGGATAGATATTCTGTTTAAGTTATCTCTATCCTCTCACCTCCCTCTCCTGTAATATCCCATGTGGTTAGCCTCGACGCTGCCATCCTCTGTAACCTCTCGACATATCAATATATACCTGCGGGTCTCCATGTATGGAGATTGAGACGCTTACCCATATTTTCCACATGGTATACAGAGCCTAGTCCCTTCCATCACATCTAGCGCCTTCATCAATTTCTTCATCCACCATGTCGTCTTCCTCCTCAACCACCTCATCCGGTCTCAACAACAACACATCCGAACCTCTTACCCGAACCAACTACATCCTATGGCGTGCTCAAGCTAGATCACAAATCATGGGAGCCGGTCTATACGGCTACCTCGACCAAACCACCGAAGAACCCTCCAAAACCATCATCACCAAAACCACCAATGGCAAGGATCAGGTCGTCATGAACCCTGCCTATGCCCCCTGGTTGATCCAGGATCAACAAATCGTAGCATACCTTCTTAGGAATCTGTCCAAGGAGGTTCGTGTCCAGGTTGCATCTCTTGAGAAATCACATGCGATCTGGAGCGCTCTAGCAAACATGTTCTCTGCCGTCTCCTTGTCCCGCGCCAACAATATCCGAGCTGCACTCACCAATGCACAAAAGGGGTCTCAATCCGTCTCTGCATACTTCGGTCACATGCGATCGCTCTCCAATGAACTCGCGGCGGCGGGCAAACCCATTGGAGAGCCCGAGCTCATCTCCTTCATCATCGCAGGCCTGGACATGGAGTACCAGCCGATTGTCTCTGCGCTGGACGTGCGCACGGAGCCGATCACCGTCGATATACTCTTCTCCATGGTGGCCAACTTCGACCTGAGGGTCAAGATGTTCCATGGGAACGGCAGCGGCGCCTTCAAGTCGTCGGCGAACGTCGCCTCTCGCGGCCGACAAGGAGGCAACAGGGGCAACTATCCCAACCAGAAGGGCAACGGGGGAGGATCCCGTGGTTCTGGTGGCTACGGCGGCGGCGGCCGTGGTGGCCACAACGTTGGCTATGGTGGTAACGGCGGCGGCCACAACGGTGGCGACGGTTACTACCACTACACCACAACACTAATGCAAAGGCATATAATCTGCCGGGAGAAAGCCATTAAGAGGGCAGACAAACAACCGGGAGAGTGTTTCTCCCGGCAGATAGAACCGCCACGAGAACGGCTGCCGGGGATTACTTCTCCCGGCAGATAAACCATTCCCGGCAGTTTTTCTGCCAGGACCCATATATTTGCCGGCAGTTAATTTTCTCCCGGCAGATTGGCCATAACACAGCAACTATGGTTACCGGCAGTTTAACTGCCGGCACAAATAAGTCTACCCGGCAGTTAATATGCCACCATGTTGACTTCACTACCCAACTGTTCTATGCTACATATCTCTAATATCCATACACCTTCAGGCAAGCAGAAGAAATCACAACTTATACAAATAGTTCAACCAAAGTTACATATAGGCCACATTCAAAAACCATAAACTTCAGAAACATTTATAGATTAAAAATTCAATACTTCAATGTCCATACAATGTGTTCAGTAGCATCCAGCTAGAACGGTATACAAAATTTACATAAATTGTGTCTTCAAACTAAGCTCAGCACATGGTTGCAACCATCCTGTAAAATTGCATTATTCGAAGATGGCCGCATGTCTCCTGAAGAAGAGTCACGAGTTTGCAATGCTTTGAAGATGCCACTATGAAAATAAGTAACATCAAGTTGACATCCTACCTGCTATCTTGTAGAAGAAACATCATGTAGAAACCTCTTCCAGTGATTATGCCAACCTGAATAGATAAGATGGTACTACTGCTATGAGCCAATAACTTTGGTAAATTATCTATATTGTAGCGCACAAAAAATGGATGTATGCTCACACAGAAAATACATACTTTCATAATAATCATTTTGCAAGCAAAAAAACAAAACCTAATGATGTTTGGAAAGCAAGCTTACAACTACACATAGCAGCTAGCATGTACTTCTACTGGCGTGTTTTCAAACTTCCCATGTGCATCTATCCAATATTATTGCAGTTTAGTATGATCACAAATACTGATACCTTCCATTATAGTTCAGGCTATATGTAAACATTACAAAATACAAGAGATGTTTCCTTTCACACAAACAACACAGGTTCAAGCATAATGTGTATATAACTAGCAGGGCATAAGCACTTGCTTATTTATTTTTATTTTGGTCTGAAACATCTAGTATAAAGGAAACGCTTGACAAAGGCAAATGGATGATAACATACAATGGATACAACACTAATTCTGGAATGCACATTAAATAATAGATGGTGCATAGTGTGAATGCAGAATAAGGGCATGAAAGGTACAATGCATAGCTCGGATGTACATAGTTGCTGATACAGAGGTAAGAGCTAGCTAGAATGTATGCTGCATGGTAGTACCGAGTGGAAGATAAGCAACACAGGTGCGTAGGCTTCTTCGATGGCTTTATTCTTATTGCTATGCGTTGTCGTCATCTTTTGAATGAATGATTATTTCTGTGGGAAGCAAATGTAAATGGACTTACTGATCATTTTAAGGGCATGGTTTGAGTCCCATGAAAGCTCCTTTACAGATCCCTTTGGTAACTTGTATTCATCCTTGAGAAGTGAAACAAAACTGCAGAGGACCAGGTGCAACAAAATTAGACACTGATAGTTGAACCTGGTGAGCATGAAATAATTAATTACAATTTCTGATGCATGAAATAAAATCGCCACCATAGCAGTGCAATACTCATACTAGGATGGCTCCAGTACTTCACAATTTTTATTTAGTTACTAAGAGGCCGGAAGATACAACTTCTACCATTGCCATGAAGGATACAAGCACAGGAACAGTGTATCTCATGCTGGTTACAAAGACAAAAAAGAATATACTAAACCTGCTTGAGCATGTGTTGAGAATAGAACCAATGATTTTATTATGTCTATGCTTCAGAAAAATGCAAGCAAGGAATTCAGGAAAATTGTTGAGAACAGAAAAATGATGTACTAACAATAGTGAATTAAAACCACGTGACATGGCAGGACCAGGCTATAATTCTGAATTTTTTATGGTACAATCGTTATTTCGATCATAGATATAACCAGAGACAGTTATGTGCTATATGTACCTCTCAAGATTACATAAGCCGTAGTTCTCATGCATCTTCTTTCATAGCTATTAGATGAGAAAAGAAAATTGTGTGCGTTCAAGGGGTCATAAACGACTACATCAAACAGCAATGAAATCTTTCTTCCAGCTCAGACCAAAGGCACGCCAGTATAGCATACAATCTACAAACTATAATTATCTGTATGGCGGGATGTTAAAAATGAACAGAACAAAACGGGATGTTAAAAATGAACAGAACTGCATACATATACAGATCTTTCCTTTTCATATGATGCTTAGCTCACACGGAAAACTACAGACTTTTTTCTCGGCAGTGAGGTTCTCACAGATAGAAATAAGGTGCAGTCCATGTATGTGAGAACATCCGATATGTGCAACAAAGTATATATTTTTACATGTACCTAAGATGGTATCGCTCGAAGCAGAGGAAGATACTCTAATCTCATATATATAACATTACATGACAACTAGACGTTGCCCTTGTTTTTCTCAAAAGAAATTTTACATATGCAATTCATATATGTAAGGCAAACTGGAATAAGAAACAAACATTCACATGAAGGAAGCCCTTGCTTATTTCTAGCTAGCTCTGGACCCAAAGAGAACAAACCTGTATTTATGTATAGCAAAGTTGAATAAGAAAACAACTGCAGGTGCAAGGAAGCACTTAAAAATATCTTAGTTTAGTTCTAGCTAGCTTTCTGCCCAAAAGAAAAAAAATCCATATCTATATCTGGAGCATACCTCAATTAATTGAATCCATCTTAGGCAAAAGCAGCAGCATGGACACAGCCAAACTGTGAGTGTCTCCTTTCTCCTGCAACAGACAAAGCAAGCATTAGAGGCGAAGCAAATGCGAAAGGATAACCAGCAGAAGAGAAAGCAAAAGGAAGCCAAACACGGCCAAAACAACAAAAGAACTATATTGCTGGCTAGAACCTAAAAACAAACAGAAGAATTCCCTGCCCAACCTAATTTCTACTTTGACGTTGCTATTACTAAAATAACCATATGTTTCAGGTCAGACAAGATACCAGGCACAGCAACTATTAGTAAAACATGCAGCTGAAAATAGCACTTTGTAAGGCTGACGGTTCCAGATATATTCTTCCATTCAAGTGCTTTGCTATTTTCTTCAAAGCAGAGGAAGAACATTTGGCATATGAGCTCATGTGGTGTCATTAATCATTGAAAATTTTAAATGGTATTACCTGTATTTTGAGACACCAACATCTGTGGACCTGTGATTCTGCAAGGCACACGCATAAGTAAATCTAAGCATAAGTTTCTCACAAGTGTGTCAACTATTGATTATTGCTACGTTAATAGAAAAAACAGAAAAGAATCAAGAGAACGGGAAGCACCAGGGACAACACCTCGGGCTCGAAGTACAAGAGGGGGAAGCCGTAGAAGCACGAACTGGGGGAGCACAGACAAAGGATGATGGGCGAGCACGATGTCGAGGTGGACCAGGGGCGGAGGAGCACGCACCGGAGTAGGACGACCAGGAGGGCCGGCGGCGCCAAACCCTAGCCCGGCGCACGCCTCATCTCGTTCGGGAGAGATGCCAAGGAGACGGTGCAGACAGAGGAGAATGTGTGGATGCAAAGGGCGGACGAGATCTGTGGACGAGGATACTTGACAGCGGCGAAGGGCGGACCAGATCTCCGGACGAGGGTACTTGACGGCGGTGGAGTGACTCGGCGATGGGGCCGGCCGGCAAGGGCTTAGATCCGTGTTAGATGGTGCTCGGCGGTGCTACGGTGGGGTGCTGGGGGCGACGGCGGCAATGGTCGGAGTGGAGGGTAGTCGGCGGTGGTTGCGCGGCTGCGGTGAGGGGTGCTGGTTGGGGGCGGCGGCGAGGGCACAACAGACTCGATTTGGGGGCGATTTGGAAGAGGAGTCTGGGAGATTGGGGCCGAGTCTATACTTCGTTCGGTGTCAAAATTTTCGCCTCTCGCGGGCCTTCCCTCACTAGCGCGCACTTTGGCCCAATATTATGTCGGTCTCCCGCCAAAATACAGTCCCCGGCAGCTAATGGGCCAGGGTTTGGTTGTCCTGGCAGATAGTGCGCCCTTTAATGTGGACATGATTACCGGCAGTTTATGCGCCCTTGTCCATCAAGTTCTACCGGCAGTTTTTCTGCCCTAAAGTACTTCTACTGGCAGTAACAAGCTTCCCGGCAGATCATTTGCCCTTATTCGCATATTTCTCCCGGCAGTTAATTGCCCCCAATTAAGTGTTGTGGTGTAGTGTACCAGAACAACCAAGGCGGCGGCGGAGGTGGGGGCTATCATGGTGGTGGCGGCGGCTATCACCAGGGCCCTCACAATGGCAACAACAACCCACGGTGCCCCCTCAACAGCAACAACAGGGGCGTAACTTCCAAGGATACGAGGGCTACGAGGGTAAATGTCAAATTTGCAAAAAAAAATCACATTGCTAAAGATTGTGATTGACGTTATGCCGATGATACTTCCCAAAAGAAAAAAGTTACAGCTGCAGCCGACGTGTCCTATGGTGTTGACACCAATTGGTACATGGACACAGGTGCCACAAATCACATCACTGGCGAACTAGAGAAGATGACAATGCATGAGCAGTATCGTGGCCAAGATCAAGTCTACACCGCTTCAAACGGTGCAGGTATGGACATTAGTCATATTGGTCAAGCAATTATCAAAACACCACACAAAAATCTTGAAATCAAAGATATCTTACATGTTCCGGATGCATCCAAAACCTTGTTATCTGTCCATCGCATTGCTCTTGGCAATAATGTTTTTCTAGAATTTCACCCGTTCTTCTTTATGATCAAGGATCAGGCCACGAGGAGAACTCTTCATAGGTGTGTGTGTGCAAGGGCTCTATGCGTTGCTTCCCCAGTACTGCCGGTCTAATAAACAAGTGCTCAGTGCCGTCAAGCTTTCAGCTGAACGGTGGCATAATCGTTTAGGTCATCCATCATTTGCTACAGTTTATCAAACTCTTAGTAGAAATAAACTCTCAGTTGTTGGTGAGAGAAACTCAGAAACTATTTGTGATTCATGTCAGAAAGCAAAAAGTCATCAGTTTCCATACCCTGTTTCCACCAGTGTGTCAACCAAACCGTTGCAACTTATCTTTTTTGATGTTTGGGGTCCAGCACCCACCTCTGTTGGTAGACATACTTACTATGTGAGCTTTGTTGATGATTATAGCAAGTATACATGGATCTATCTCCTTAAAAAACGTTCTGATGTGTTTCAAGTTTTTCACAACTTTCAAGCTCTTGTTGAACGTAAATTCGATAGTAAAATTCTTGCCATGCAATCGGATTGGGGTGGTGAGTATG